>NW_006800702.1:107482-112949 GCF_000485575.1 Poecilia formosa | reverse complement strand
GCTGTTTATTGGAAACTGAAAATTGAGACTGTATAAAAAATAGACCAGGGCATATTTGCTTTTTTAAGGGACCAGAATACTTAAGAGGAAATGCAATACTTTGTAACAGATCCACTGTTGTTTTCATTAATTATAAATTCATTCATATTAAATCTGACACAGAAGCTGTCACCAAAGAATATTCTATTCCTATTCTATTGTTTTCCCCACAAAGCATATTTAAATATGCTTAACTATGTATAATACAATTAAAAAATACTTCAAAAAATACAATTGTTTATAAATGCAGCTGTTTGTATAAGGTTTCCAGTAACGAAACAGCATGTTATGAAAGATTAACTGCGCAAATACGTCATTGTGTCTGTCCAACGTATAACGCTGAGTGGAGCGGTCGACCGCTCTAAGATGGCCGCCCTTAAATCTCGTCAGCGAAAATAGGCGAGAGCGGTCCGTGAGGCGTGGGAGGTGCCAGTATGAGGTCGCGGCAACCCTGGAAGGTGCCGAAGTCAGTGACAACACTGACCGCTAGCCCCGAAAACAGTGGCACTTGTGACCAATAACGGCAGGTGTCAGCGGAAGTGCCAGTACAGGTGCCGAGGTCAGCTGAAGTCAGTGGCAACACTGGCAGCTACTCCCGAAAACAGTGGCCCTTGTGGCGCCTAATGACACCTGCCACCGGAAGTGCCATTAGTGGGTGCGGTGTCACGATTTGCGCCTGCGGTCTCTCGGTTTTATCCCGCCGACTATGTGGGATGAGCAGCACCTCTTGAGGTAACCAATTGCTGGGTTTCAGTCACGTGACCCGGATGACGCGCGAAATTCAGATGAAGGTCCGGAAGGGGATTTCTCCAGTTCAAAACAAAGTTGATCACAACGAACAGCCAATGCATCTCGAGAAAATATGCATATATTTAGGATATGATCCATATTATCTCGGTAAAAAAAGATTTCTCTTATAATCTTGAGGATTTACCCACATCGAGGCGATCCACGTAACTAACTACCTGGAGCTGCAGACCTCATGTTATACTATTAGCCAGAAGAAAGCTTTCAAAAGCCTGGAGAATCAATCATTTAGTTTCAGGTTGAGTCAAGCATTTCGGATCAAAAGCAGCTTTAGATGGCTGTCGACTTGTTTCTGCCGGTGAGTAGCGAGTTGTGCTATTTTAAGTAATTAGATGATAACGATGCTATCGCTAACAACGAGCTAACCATGTTATTTCTATGAGCTTGAATCTCCTGGTAAATAATTTATTTAGCTTCTGTAAACCCAAATTCATGCTGGAGTTGTACGTTAATGTTGAGTCGCTGCTGGATTCGGGTCCAATGTAGATCAACGATTCGCTCCGATCTACAGAAACCCCGAGTTCGTGTCTGTTCGTGTCTGGACACGAAGCATGAGGGGGAACAGTAACAGCTCACGGTGACTGTATGCATGAAAGTCCCACTGAATAAACGTTATATTGTCTATCTGTGACTCGGCACTGAGCTAGCTGCTAACAACATTAGCACTCTGAGGACAACCACACTAAGGCATAAAAATAATATATCTTACCTTACATATGAATGCTTGTCTTTCTAAGTAACTAATATTTCAGCTGCTGCTTATAAAAACTGGCTGCAACTCTTCATGTTTATGAACATTTAATCCCTCCAGAACCAGAACCGATTTAAAACCCTTTAAACGTGTTTAAATCAGGAAACAATCTGAACTAAAATGATTATTTTATGATTTTCACCAACAGTTTTAATCAGATTATATTAATTCCCCATGTTTGTTGTTTGATTAATGAATAATCTGAACATGTTCTTTGGATTATTTTAAGTTTTTAATCATAAAAATATTTTATTTCTGCTCTAAATTCACGTCCAGTTTTAATGACAAAATTCCTTCTGAAGTTTTAAAACTTTAAATTTGAAGAAAATTATGATAAACTTTCAAAACTTCAGCCTCAAGTTTGATGACAGATAAATTAGGATTTTTCCAAATCTGCTTCATATTTTACTAAAGTTTATAAATCATTTCAACATTTCTGCACAACTTTGTTTTCACATTTTTCTAGACTTTAATATTTTAATATAAATATAAAAAGATCCTTAAAACTTCTGACTCTGAAAATGATCATCCTCATTCATTTAATTCACAGAAATCTGAAGTAAAAGATTTTTATTTCAAATATTTCAAGCAAATATCAGAAATAAACCCATCAGAACCGGAACACATGTGATCCAGATCCAAACAGAGGATGAAGCCCGACCGGTCCGAACCGTGAGCCCGCAGGGCCCCGGCGGGTCCGGGACCCTCAGACCCAGCGAGACCTCTGGACCTGATCAGAACCGGTACCACATCACTGCTGCTGAGCAGAACCAGAACCCCTGAACAGAAAGCGAGACACTCACTGATCCAGCTGCAGCTACAGGTCCAGGTCGCGGTTCTGGTTCTGTCGCTTTCCTGTTGGAACACCGTCGGCTCGGTTCTCCTCCCGGCCTGGATCGGACGGGTCACCCTCCGGCTCGGTTCCGGCTCAGAGGTTCTGGTGCCGGTCGGTTCAGTGACAGCAAAGGTGACTGGGTTGGGTTTTGTGTCAGTCCGCGTTCAGAACCGGACCCGCGGACTCGGTTCCGCCTCGTCCTGTTGCTTCAGCGCCGATCCATCGGCTCCGAACCCGGTTCGGCTCCGGTTCTCCCGGTTCTGTTCGGGCTCGTGATGACGGAGGACTTTCAGGTGACCTGATGCTCGCGCGCCCGCCGCTCTGTCCTTGGATCTGCGGCGCGCGCTCCCGAGACGAGCCAGGCGCGCTCCCGAACGGAAGAGAGCTTGCGCGCGACGTCGTTATTCGCGCGTCTTGATTTAGGAAACCAGAGATAATTCTGGGTTCTGGACCCGAACCGTCTGGTTCTGGTAACAGACTGGACCAATCCAGAACCAGGAGTTCAATCTCAAGGGTGGAACATTTGGGCCACTGATATTTTTATTTAGCGTTTATTTATTCACCAATGCTTAGAATTTATTTCCTTTTTTGGGTTTGTAAAGTTACACAGTAAAAAATGAACAGTTATATTTTGTTTTTTTTAATCCTGTCAGAGGAAAAATGCGGGAGTTCATATTTCAAAGTCATATTTTTACCATGTTATTCATAGTTTTATAAATGTCAGGGTCCCAAACTAAATATTTAATTCACAAGCTAAATGTTTAGTTTACAAACTATTTATTTGCAAGCTATTTAGCTAGCAACATAATTTTACACAGTAAAATTCACAGTTAGCAACATAGAAATGTAGTTAGCAAATTAAATAATGAGCTTAGAACAAAATATTTGGCTAACAAAAGACATTTTTAACTTTGATCTAAATATTTAGCAATTCCAACTACCAGTACATATTTAGGTTGCTAGCTAAATATGTACTTAGCTTGTAAGTAAATATTTAATTTGAAAGCTAAGTAGTTCGTAAGCTAAACATTTACCTTGTGAATTAAATATTTAGTTTGGAACCCGGAACAGGAAGTGGGGAATGTTCCGGACCATTGATCTGGGAATGAGGCGCAGTGTGAGACGCAGAAGAAGCAGCAGTAATCAGACCCGCCTGCTCTTCGGCTCCTCAGCTGCCAGAATCAGCACAGGTTTCCGTGGCAACAGGGATGCAGCTCCTGCCTCCTCTGAATTTGGTTGCCACAGAAACGAGCATCTCACCCTCATTAGCATTCCTAAGGACTAGCACACACACTGTGTGGTCATGTGACCACCTGCAGGTGTCTTCTGAAGGGTCAGGTGAGCTGGACAGCCAGACCCCGAGGCTTATGGGTAATGGAGTCCTCACAATCGAGGTTTGACAGTGAAGAAAACCAAGCAGCTGATGGTGTTTTCTTACTGGCCTGACAGTGTGTGTGTGTGTGTGCGTGTCATCACCCCACACCCCCAAACCCCCCGCTGATTACGTCACCAGCAGGTCCTCAGAGCCTGATCTCAGCTGTGATCTTGAAGTAGGACACATATGACCTCCTGAGGAGGCTTCCCTTCAGCTTCCAGGCCACTGAGCACACACACACACACACACACTCTGCTCCCAGCGGACACAGAGATGCATGCTGGGACGTGTCCGTCCCTGGAGGTCGCTCTCTTTAGGAGACATGGAGGCCTTCAGGATCTGAGCTTCATTAAAACACCAGAGCAGCTGCATCACCATGGCAACACGTTCACAACACTTCACCTGGTCTGAAAGAGTCTGACAGCATCACACACAAACACAGGGCCGGCCCAAGGCATAATGTTCATAACAGGTGTTATGTCATGTTTATGACAGTGTCATGTCAGTCTTATGCACACCCCTTCAAATAAAGTGATACCGGAAATTCTTCGCAGACATCAGAAGCAGTCTTATAGTTTATGAAGTTTTGCTATCTCCGCATTTCCAACATTGTCGAGCTCTTTCTAATTTGTGGCATTTACTGACAATTTTGTGCAGGAAACATGAAATTCTGCAGGCAACTGTTTGGACACCACAAAGGGGCTTCCACGTCATTCTTAATTCAGATATCTAAAATTGTAATTTTGACTAATTGCGTTGAAGATATCTTAAATCGTAATTACGGATATGTGTCCCGTCAAATGACAGATCCAGTGACGTCATTTGAGACGTCTTGAAAGGCATTTTGACTAGTCAAAATGTAATTGAAAATATCTTGAACTATTATTCTTACTAGTCAGAATGTAAGTAGAGATATCTTAAATTACCATTCCAGATAGTCAAAATGTAGTTTTGTGTAGTCAAAATGCATTTTTAGATAGCTGGAATGTAATTACGGATAGTCAGATAAAACCGAATTTATGTTAAAACGGCTTGCCATATCAGGACTGCTGTAACAGTGATGACACACAATCTGAAGAGTAAATAAACAAAAGTCAGCAAAAGTCAGAAATGACAAATACAGGCAGATAAACATAACAAACTGCAAATAAAATGTAATTTAATTTAGAAAATAGAATAAATTATACATGAAAATATTTCAAAATCATAAAAATAAATACTGCGATGGCATTTTTAGGTGCACCACAGAAGTACACTTTTTAGTTACTTAATGTCTTTTTTATTCTGCTTTGTCTCTTTGTACATTACATGCTTCATACACTCTACAGTACTGGACACACATCAGGTACCAGAACACAGAAGGATCCATTACAACACACTTTCCTGGTGAAACTAATTACATTTCAATATATTACCATTTTGGTAACACTTTATTTGATGGGGTGTGCATAATAAGACTGACATAACACTGGCATAAACGTGAAGGAGTGTTTATGAATGTCTAACTGTTGTCATTAAGTGTAATTCTGTAAATAGTGACACTTTTAATGAGAAGTTGCTTTAAAAGTTGGATGACATTCAACAGGAGTTATGTCATGTTTATGACAGTATCATGTCAGTCTTATTATGCACACCCCATCAAATAAAGTGTTACCAAAAT
>NW_006800702.1:104968-106584 GCF_000485575.1 Poecilia formosa | reverse complement strand
TAGCCAGCTCCTCATTGAAAAAACAAACTTCCATCATGAAGACGATGTGGAGGTTCATCCTCAGAGCTGGTTGGTGATCTGGTGGAGCAGAGCTGCTTCTGAGACAGAAAGTCTTTAGGTTTTCTAATTCCTCTTTCATATTAATTTGCTTACTGCAAAAATATGTTAAAGATAAAAACAATGATGAACGAGTTATAACAGCAGCCTCACAATATCAAAGTCTCTTTGGCAAACTGAGCTCAATTAAAATCAGTTTATGAAGAAAACTATATTTAGTTGCAACAAACAGCCTTTATGCAGTTATAACATGAAGCTGAATAATTGTTATAGTAATAATCATAAAAATCACAATAAAATTGATAAAATAATTATTTCTGAATCCAATGTAAGTTTGTTTATATGTTTACTGCACCGTTTATAATTAAACAAAGATAATTTGCATTTTTAAGCAAACTTACCACCAGCTAGCAGCACGTTAGCAGCCTTCGTCCCTTCGGTTCCTTTCGTGACCCAGATTTCATTTCCATCCGGTTCTTGTCCAGTTGTGTTGTCGTCTAACTCGGAGTAGGACGTCACCAGCTTGAATTTACCAAAACTACAAACTATTATCAAGGCTCTGTCTTAGGGTTGCTGCCTTTCATTAATCAAAATAAGGGACGGTCACCGAGGCGCTTCGCCCTCATGTGGTGGGATGGCCGCTGCATTATTTTATGGCAGTGGTTTTTGTCTTTAAAAAGTGATTCATAGAGCAATCATTCATGCATAGAGGTCGGTTAGACTACACAAAACTATACTCCAATCAGAGTAGCATACTTTAAATATGTTTAATTAAGCAAGTATAAAAGTATTTAGTAAACCACTGAGTAACTGATCATAACACCTGATTTAATAATCAAAATGTGTCCTCAGACTACTAAAAGTATAAAAGTTATGTGAACATTCTGATATTTTACAGAGTATTACCAAAATATTTATATAAATAAGGAGTTGGGTTTGGAGGCTGGTTCTAGACCAGATTTACCACAGGGGCCAGTAGTCAGCGTGTTTCCATGGTGACACTTGAAAAAGAATGAAAAAAACAAAAAACAAACTGAGCAATATTTCATCATTGGATATAATAAGTGAGCCAAAGAGCCACTTGTGTCTCCAGAGATCCAGGCTGCAGATCCCTGGCAGGTAGAAAGTCTGATCCTATACAGCAGCTAAAATGCACTGTAATATTTAATTCATTGTTAAAGTAAAATTGTGAAGGTTAAAAAAATCCACCACTGAGTATTAACATAAGACATTTATTTAGTATAACTTCTTTGGTTCCCCGTTGGCCCCCATCTAGATCCGCCCCTGGGCTGCAGGTCTGGGTCTGGTGCATTAATGACCACTGAACAATGAATTCATACAATATATAAACATTTCACAATAAAACATACAGAAAACCCTAAGAAACCTTTTAAAGTAGGAAATATTTATGTATTTACTGTATGATTTGTTCTTTAAATGACAATTTGTATTATTTTGGCTGATATTATTATACATTAAATAAGCAAATAATCAAACCAATATAGTCGACTAAAAGCACAATAAAAAACTTAATCATAGCAAAATGTTCTGCACCATAT
>NW_006800702.1:94427-104417 GCF_000485575.1 Poecilia formosa | reverse complement strand
AAACCATATTCAAACATCTATCAAAGCAACATTTATAAACAATTGTATTTTCTAAGTATGTTTTTAATACATAGTTCATCATATTTAAATATGCTTAGTGGTTATAGCAATAGAATAGGAATGGAAAATTCTGATATCGATGTATGAAGAGCATATTACAAAGCACACAGCCGTTCATAATTTATTTAATACATTATTTAGTAATATCAATATATACTTCTATAACTATACAAACACTAATAAACAATGATTAATGACACAAATTAATAATTAATACTGAATAATATATATTGGATACATGTTTATATGTATGTATACATACATACATATAAATGTATACATGTATATACATACATATATATAGATATATGTATATGTTTTTCAGCCGACGAGTTCTAGCTTCAGAGAGATTCAGCAGCTGAGATTGAGTCCAAAATCCGATGCGAGAAGTGAATAAAAGAGAAGTTCAAATACATGCTGAGAGAGAAACTCCTTCCTACAGTTGAAGCTATATCACAGATTTCAAAAGAAAATTTAAACGGGAGAACGCGGATAATATAGGAAATAGCGCCCCCTTCACTTCCAGAGTGCAATGGTCCCATTTCCGAATAAGGTAAGAGACTGACAGTGGTCCGTCCCCGCGCCTTTCTGTTGGCTGCAGCGAGGTGTACTTGGTTTTGGTTGAGCAAAGTAGGAGGGACGACCGCTCCAAGATGGCCGCCGTATTTCCTGCGTCGGAGCGGCCAATGCGGGGTCTACTCTTATATTATGTCTATGGTGATAACAGCGTCGGTCCGTAGCGTTCTGGGGTCCTTTAGCTCCCGCCACGAGAATTTAGCTGACCTAAATATTTCATGTGTTTTATTTTGGTCATTATTGTTACACTTAGTTTTGATATGTGTGTGATAGGCGTGTCTGTCGGACATTTATAGAAATACGGAACAAATCGCGTCCTGTATCGGTTCAATACAGGACGCAACATTTAACAGCAAAATACAGGACGATGCCGTATTTTACGGGACGGGTGGCAACCCTACCCTCTCTACTTTTAATTCAATATTATGTGAGTAAAAATGGCGAATTTGAACAGCGTCTGTTATCTTCAGCGGCTTCATGGCTTTTCTTCTTTTTATGGCGCTTAAAGAAAAATGAAAGTGTGCAATACCACCACCATCTGGTCTGGAGTGTGAACTGGAGCTGATGCCGTTCACTAACAGATCTTACATCATACATCTGAAAATGGATTGGGTAAAGACAGCTTCCGCGTTTTAGTGAAAAAACTGAAAACAACAGATCATATTCGGAGCAATGTAAAACTGAAGACACCTGCTACATTTAGTGTTAAGGACAAATATTGTTTTTGTTGTGGAACCGCTGTCACTAAGCTGTCAATGTTTGATATTTTGAGGCGTGAATACATTATTTACTTTGTTAAACAACATTCCATCAAGTTCCACTTTATTCTTTGCCATTTTAACAAAAATAGTATACATTGAGATGTAATTTAAAACATACTTAAATTTCAATATATTTAATAGTTTGCTTTTAAAGTAAGCATTAAGTGAATAAAAAAATCTGTTTTGATTGCATATTTTAAAATATGCACAAAATATTTTTAAAAGCATATTGTTTCATTGGTACACTTGAGCAAATTACATGTTTTGTTCACTTAAAGTATACTTTTATTTCATATATTTCTTAAAAGTGTATTTTGGTACAATTGTCAAAATTGGTACAAGCCTGTTTTTAGTATACTTTGTATATATTTATAGGTAGTACACTTAATACTTACTGTACTTAAAATGTACTTGCACAAATGTAAGTATGTTTGAAATATACTAAGGTATTTTTTTCGTTTGGGAAGAGGAACAATTTAGTAATTTCTACGTAATTAACAAAAACACACAATTTCATTATAAAGTTGTGTTTTTTTACAATAATATATATTTGATCATGTAGAAACCATTCCTTATACAGGGAAAAATAAAAAAATACACTGTTCTTGGGTTCCCCCTGGTGGTCGGTAATATGAGCTGCAGAGCATTCAGAGCTGATGGAGATGAGTTCGCCAATCAATGCATCAAAAAATGATTTATCCTTCAGGGAGAGGGAAAAGAAAGAGGAAGAATAGAAAAAAGACAAGATAAAGGTTTGTTTTCTCTCGGTAATGTAATGTTTAGCAAACAGATTTGCTAAACATTACATTGTTTAGCAAGTAGAAAATAGAAAGTTGCTAACAGAAACTTAGCTTGATGGCGACCTTGAACGGTCCGGTTCAGCAGCCAGACATTTAAGCTAGCGTCTTTGTGTTTGTGTGAAACTAAGTTTTAACTTCAAATGAGTTGATTCTCCTGGTCGGCCCGAAATGTTTCTGAGTTTTTGGCTTCAAAACGTTGCTTAACGTTGATAACAATAATTAAAACTTCTCAATGCTTGACATAAAAGTTTTTCCATCAGGCTACATGGCTGCTCCGTTAATATATCTGAGCGGCTCTAAGCTGCAGTTGGCGACATGTTTGCTGCTGATAATTTATGTGTCTGAAACAAACATTATTTTTACACCAACTTCTAAGTTATGTGAAACTTGTCCAATTAAAATTATTCAAGGCTCATAATCAGCCCGGTACCGGTACCGGTCCACATCCTCAGGGGAGAAAGACTCACCTGGTATAAATTACATTTTTAGATGCTGTAATTAGACCTAAGAGAATTTAATTTGATCAAGGAATGTCATGAATATGTGTGTATGTATTCCATCTTAAGTAGGACTGCACCGACTGGTTGATTACCGATCTTTATTAGCCTGACCTGCTGATTCTGATTTTGGTTGATGCCAATTTCTTTTTATCTGAAATGTTGTTAAATATAGCATGAAAGGAAATTCGCTCATCTTTTAACAGTGGATTGGCTATTGTTAACTGCAAATGTGCAGACATGAGCTGGTGGGCTGGTCAGTCAAGCCTCACACTGCAGCAGAAGAGGACAGCAGCTGATTTTTGAAAGGTGGAGAAGATCGGCTTCACATCGAAGTATCGGCCGATAAATCAGCTGGTTGATAAATCTATCCTGTATCCTGGATATAGTATATGATGTAAAGAGGTGTCAGAGGTGCAGTGACTAGCAGGTGTGTGAAGGATCTGATCGTCTGACTGGTGACTGCAGAAATCCACATTATTAGCAGGAATAGAGGGCCCCAAAACCAGATGTTGCTCAGGGCCCCATGGAGTTTTGGGCCAGCCCTGATACAGAGCAAATGTTTTAGAAACACACCATGGCCGCTCCAGATGCAGCAGCCTTTCCTGAAGGAAACGCATCATGTCCAGATGTGGAAGCAGAAGGAACCAGATTATTCCCATTTCCTGAGCCAAACTGCCTGGTTCTGATATTTATTCAGACTTTTGGAAGAAGCTCAGACCAACAGCTGCTAGCTTCTGCTGCCCCCTGCTGGCGGAGGTCGCTCACTGCACACCTGAGCTCCATAACAAAAGATCGATCAGAAAACTTCAGCCCGTTTTCACTGATTTGACTAAGTTTTGACGTCATTTAATGTCATCGTGATTTTTGGAAACCTTTCATAATTCCTCCTTTAGTTTCTAATTTGTGAATGTTTTAGATTATTTATTCCCAGCAGCTGCAGAAACTTTTTCATGGTTCAGATCAGGACAGGAGAACGACTTGAAATATTCCACGTAGCAGCTTTACAAGAGATAAAACGAGTCTCAGAGAAAAAACATTACATCTCACCCAACCTGGGACCTAGTTAAAGTCACTTCCTGTGTCGCCGCATCAGCCAGAGCTGACCTCTGACCTGAGAGTGACGGTGCTCAGAGAGCTGCCTTTTTAACAGGAAGAGGCATCAGAGTGCCGGTGGCCCGAGGCGAGAAAAGACACATTCAGACACGGCGACCCGATTGGAACCGCCCAGACGGAGATGAGCCACTGGCTGCTCCAGCATGGAGGCTTCACAGAGAAACCTGCAGAAACACGTCCAGAACCAGAACCGCAGCAGGTTCCTCTGCTGGTGGACCCAGTGACTGGAAGCAGAGGGTCCAACCAGGTCCAGAACTTTAAAGAACCTTCTGGAGTCCTCTAGAAACCTAGAACCGTCCAGGTTTTGACCCTTCAGATGAAGCATGGGGGAACCTTAGCAGTGATGTACCTAACAAAGCTAATGTTAGCATGCTAACATCTCACTGAAGAGATAAAAACATCCAACATGTCTGACTTGAAGCTTCATCAGTTTTGTTTAATGACATCAAAACACGAACTACAGCATGAAGACCTCACGTAAAATGAAACGGGTCAAAATTAGACGAACACAGGAAATATTTACGTTAGCATAGCTGGTTAGCTGCAGAGGTTAGCAGCCACATTACAGCAGTGGCTTCATCTTTACCTCAAACTACAGTTTTTCAGATGGTTTCCATTCTGCTGGGCTACAGGTAGCTTCAAATTTTTGTAGCTACGGGTCTATGGAGCTACAGGCAGCTGCAGCTCCTTCAACGTGGAAGCTGCTTAATAAAGCGTGCTAAGTTTCAGTCAGGAGTTCCTCCATCCAGCCAGGCCGTAGGTGGATGAAACAGCTGCTCTGTCTCCTTTAGGCCATTTTAACGACCAGGTTGTCATACGGTGAAAACTGTTTCTCCTTCAGCTCCTCCTCTTCGTCGCCCTCCACCTCCTCTTCCTGCGGCTCCTCCTGTTTCTGCTCCTCCTCTTCTTCACTAGCGATGCTCTTCTGGGAAGCAAATGCCCTCTTGGGCCTCCTGGGCACGGCGTAGTCGTCCACGCGGGGGTTGTAGGGATACTCGTGGCCTTTGGGGTCGACAGAGGTACCCATGATCCTCCAGGCATCTCCTCTCATCTCCTCTGGGTCATCGTAGACTGAGGGGTGGGGTGTGGCCGGCGGCCCTGTGGCCGCCGCACAGCCTTCAGGCTCGTCGTAGATGTGGTCCACCTTCCCGTATGTGCTGTCTGTTGTCCTGGCTTCACTCCGGAAGATGTTCCGGACCTTCAGCTCATCTATGCTGTCGTAGAGCGGGTCAGCACCCAGACCGCCCTGATCCGCCGCCAGGATGTCGGACATGATGTTAGAGGCGAGGGTGTCGAAGGGCAGCGAGTAGTCCGGATCTCTACCCATCACCGCAGCGCCACCACCCTTCTTGTCCTTCTTGGTGGCGCGCCCAGCGACGTCCGCCATGCTGATCTGGGAGTAGGTCTGCTCCAGGTTGGGGTTGGAGCCAAGTTTGGGGCTGAGACGGGCGCCGGGGGCGGGGCTGGAGGCGGGGCCAGGCAGCTGGCCGGCGCCCGATTCAGGGCTGGCGTTGGGCAACGGGCAGCTGGAGATCATTTTCACCTGGCTCTTCCTGGGGACGGGGAGACCGCGGGTGTCCAGGGTCAAACTCTTCACGCCGGTCAGCATTTTATCCACCGGAGGCTCCAGACGGGCCTGAAGACAGAAGGGACCGGCCGGGTCAAAGGTCATTCTTAAACATCAACAATATTCCTGGGGCATTTAGATGTTTCATGTCTGTAACTCATGTACTGAATCCTACCAGCTGGGGGCGCTGCTGCTGCTGTGAAGAGTTGGAGCTCTCAGCATCTTTGTTATGGATCTTTTGCAGATGTTGAGGCTCCGTCACCATGCTGTACACACCTTCATCACCCTGCAGACACAACTAAGGTTGGACTCCTGCAGGAACAGCCAGATCTCAGCTGTAACCCGGCCAAGACTCCCAGCAAGACACTACGTCCTTCACAGGAAGAATCCTAAACTCCTGCTACGTCGTTGAGTTTAAAACTTTTAATTAATAAGTGAAACTGCTCACAACATTATAAATACAGCTGCATGTTTCATTTAAACAGTGCTTTTGTTCAGAAATGCCAGCTTTTATTCTGCAGTTCGTGCTTTTATTCTGAAGTCTTTCCTCAAGTAATGCCCCAGGTTGTACCTGTTGGATCTGGACACGGGGCTGTTTCTGTGGCGGAGGCGTCCGGCTGTGGCCCAGGGCGGTGTTAGCGGGTGGGGCTGGCAGGGTGAGGTTGTGGTGGTTGGGGCTGGTCTCTGGAGGCATTGGGCCCCCTCCGGAGGTCTGTCTGTGGGGGAGGGAGATCTTCTGCAGGTTGATGGCGGCCTCCACGGCCTGGAACAGCAGGTTTCCCTGCTTGGTGTCGAACTCAAAGCTTCCCTCGCCGGAGTCACACCTGCGACCCGCCTCGAAGGAGAAGGTGGACTGGAGGAAACAAAATGGCTGTTTAGCGTTAGCGTTTCTGTCTGCAGGTCAGCAGTCCTGGACTAGAACAGCCTCACAAAACCTGCAAGTGTCGAATCATAACCAAATAACAATCAGTTATCTTCCTGAAGACATTTATGCTGGACCCACAGAGGACAAGAGCCGTCCTCCGTGGCCAACGTTGGTCTTAACATTTAAACATCAAGATAAACAGATCAAACTGGAAGGAGAAGCATCAGCGGATCTGGACGCCAGTAACAGGCAGAATGGGACAGATGGATGAGATGGCAAAGGACAGTATCCATCTACGTAAAGACATGAGGAGCTCAACAGATTGGTCTCCAAGAACCAGAATCCCAAGCTTTAACAGAAACATCAGGTCAGCGGTTCTGATCTGAAACCTGCCCTAGCTTCCCCTGCTGATGAACCTAGCCATTGTGTCCCAATCTGTCCTGAGGACAGCAGAGACCCAGACAGTAGACCCCGCTCAGCAGCCCAGGGGAAGCTGCACCGCTCCATGTCCCGCTCCACCCTACCGCCCTACCCTTGGCTTTGAAGAAGACGTCAGACTCGTGGTGGTTGTGTGCGTTACCTTGTCCCGTCCGAAGCGCCGCAGGTACCTGTACGGCCAGGTGTACAGGATGTCCCCCGTCTTGTCCATCAGGTGGAGTGCGTCCATGTCGGCTCTCAGGACGCCGTCCCCCTTCAGCCGGCACCGATCTGACGCATCCGTCCTCCGGACAGATACTTTGAAGTCCCGCACTGTGTCACACAAAGCGTTTGATTACAGTTTGATGAATAATTTGTGAAATATTTGTGGCATGTGACGCCTCCGAAACAGAGGCTTAGTGGCCTCTGTTGGTTACATGCGTTGATTATTTATTCCATAACTATTGATTCAATTTTTCCGATTAAAGGGAAGATCGTGTCTGGCAGGAAGAAATCTCTGTGGAGAAATGCTCCACTAGTGAGAAGTAAAAGAAAGCTATGTCAACTGGCATAAAACTCAACTTCCAGCTCACTATGAAATCTACAAAGGTTCGTATCTTTGTGGATCCAAAGCTGTCGGTGAACTCTGAAAGAAAACGTTCTAATCTGAAATCACTAACCAACACATGGTAAACGGCCTGTACCTGTAGAGAACTTTATCAAGGCCAGAGGACTCCAAAGCTACATTCACCCATTCACACACATTCATCTGCAGATGTGGAGAGCTACTGGATAGTAGCCATGGCTGCCCTGAGGAACTCTGACAGGCGTCAACAACAAAAGCATCAACAATGCTTCTGCCTTGTTTGCCAAGCTGACAGGTTGACAAACTCAATTTGGCAACTTATTGGCAGAGAAAAAAATGAAGCTGAAGAAGTTTAATCTGGACGTCAACACCAGTATCGGTGCAGCCTGACCTCTTGATTCTCATCTGCCTTCAGTGCCACATCAGGGTTTTCTCCCATTGAGAGTTTATACTGGGCCAGCAGAAGCCAGGAGCGATGGCGTCCGTTTTCTGCTTTAGAATCACTTTGTCTGTAGATCCAGGCAGCAGCAACTCGTTCAGTCCGAGTTGGTCACGCTTCCAAACACGGAGCAATTAAAGTCAGTGCAAGAGGATGTGTCCATGAGGATGTGGTTCGGCTTGGGACAGGAAGTAAACATTCAGAGACAGGAATTTCCACTGAGGAGTGTTTTTTTTTTTTTTTTTTTTTTTTTACAGCACATGCAATTTCCGGTTAGCTCAGTAGCATAGCTTCCTTTGCATCATGGTCAAACATTAGCAGGCAGGTCAAATCAGACTCGATCTTTTCAAATTTCGACAGAGTTCAGTTGTTTCTCCACAGCTGAGGGTCCAGGCCGTCTGGACGAAGCAAAGAACAAGGAGCTGGTTTTACCAAGCTAGCACCAAATGTACAGGAAATGGCTAAATGTCACCAACTCAACCATGAAACCTTGGAAAAAATGATAAATCCATCATCCCTGAAGCAGCTTCACTTCCCCTGGTGAGCATCTGGACCTGCAGGTTCTGCTGCCTCAGCCGGTTCTGATTACTTTTTCCCAGCAGTCAAACTGAAACAGATCAAGGTGCGCCACCTGTAGGTACAACAAGTTAACAACTAAGTTGGACCCGGTTCTGCTCAGCTAGTAAGTGAGACTCGGTTTGGACCCCGGTGCTTCCTCAGGTCCAGAACCCCAGAGAGCCAGTCCAGAACAGGCTGCAGATCAGAGTACCTCCTTGTCTCGTCTCAGGTTGTGGTTCTGGACATGACAGAGGGACTTCTGGGTCGACGGCAGCAGCTTCGTCTCAGATGAACTTAAGCTGTTCCTGTTCAGGGAAACCGTGTGGCGGAGAGGGCAGGTGCTGCAGGAAGTGGAGCAGCAGCTTCTGGAGACGTTTGTTCTGACCTCAGACCTGTGGCAGAACCGCTCAGATCCGAACAGAACCGCCCAGAACTGCTCAGAACCAAACAGCTAAAAATAGAAGCGTGGCTTCCTGAAGCTTTGAGCTGCTGAGTCAGATGTTCAGAGGAAGATCGAGAACCAGATCAGAACCAGGACCAGAACCGCTCTGACTAAGAGTATCTGGTCCAGACACTCTGACTGAACCGGATCAGAACTGGACACTTTATAAGAAGTGCTTCGAGGAAACTCTGAGCTTCTGAAACTTATTATCTTCCTGACTGTTTGTCACCACAAACAGTCAGTTTGTGGTGACAGACGAGTTGCAGGTCCAGTTCCGTCCTCAGGTCCGGTTCCGTCCTCAGGACTAACTGAAGATATCAGCTTCCTGGCTTGGCTGATGTCAGCGCTTCCTGCTGAGAAACAGGAAGTTTGTCCCGCCAAGATAAAAGCTGAGGTGTCTGCGTCGCTGCAGCGCTGGCCGGCCTGCGACCGCAGCAGGAACCGGCTCTGAAAGTTTCCACTATGCTGAGCTGCAGCGCCGACTGCAGTGGAAACTACTGCAACACTCTGAGCCGGTCGGCAAGCTATTTCTGTCCTCAGGCCGGAACCAGAACCCGCCGGCCCAGAGATCCGATCATCAAACCCCACAGAGACGTTCTCTGTAGACAGATCCAGCTGGACCTAGTTCTGGTCCAGATCTGGTCGGGTTCTGGTCAGAATAGCAGAAATGTTCAAAGTTTTTCTGTGAGTCAGCAGAACATTCTGCTGGGTCAGATGGATCGGTGCTGCAGCCCGGTTCTGGTAAAGGTGGTGTCATGATGTGGGCCGGGTTGCCTCCTGAAGACAGATCAGATGCGCTTCTGACCCGTGCCTAACAGGAAGCTGAGGACACGTCTGCATGTCCATCAGAACTGAGTACAACCCACCCTGGGTTCTGGACTGCAAGCTGACCCATCCAGAAACAAGAGCAGCTCACGTCAGAGGTGAAAGGTCAGACCCCCAGTGCTGCTGGGTCCAAAAGTATCTTTGATTGATCAACCTGGCGAGGCAGCAGGAAGTGAGGTTTGGTTTACACCGCAAACAGGAAGTCCTGAACTGAAACAGGACGTCCTGCAGGCAAACAGGAAGTCCTGAAGGCATAGAGGAAGACTTGAAGGCAAACAGGAAGACTTGAAGGCAAACAGGAAGTCCAGAATGTAGGATGAGCTGAAGACTGAGGGTCTGTGACTCCGTCCCTCCGTCCTACCTTTCTCTCGGCCGCTGTACAGGGAGTTGTCCTCCATGCCCTCCTCGTCCTCCACCCGGTTTCCTCTCTGCAGGCTGCCTCTCTTGGCTCCGCCCTCTGTCCAGCTCATCTCATGGACAG
>NW_006800702.1:88726-93849 GCF_000485575.1 Poecilia formosa | reverse complement strand
GTCCTAAAGGCCAACAGGATGTCCTGAAGGCAAACAGGAAATCCTGAAGGCAAACAGGAAGTCCTGAAGGCATAGAGGAAGACTTGAAGGCAAACAGGAAGACTTGAAGGCAAACAGGAAGTCCTGAAAGCATACAGGAAGCCCTGAAGGCATGCAGGAAGACTAGAATGCAAACAGGAAGTCCTAAAGGCCAACAGGATGTCCTGAAGGCAAACAGGAAATCCTGAAGGCAAACAGGAAGTCCTGAAGGCATACAGGAAGACTTGAAGGCAAACAGGAAGACTTGAAGGCAAACAGGAAGTCCAGAATGTAGGATGAGCTGAAGACTGAGGGTCTGTGACTCCGTCCCTCCGTCCTACCTTTCTCTCGGCCGCTGTACAGGGAGTTGTCCTCCATGCCCTCCTCGTCCTCCACCCGGTTTCCTCTCTGCAGGCTGCCTCTCTTGGCTCCGCCCTCTGTCCAGCTCATCTGATGGACAGAAATCGGTTTATCATCAAGGAAACATCTGCATGGAACCAAACAATAACTCAGATCTACGGGAAATAAGTTCCTTCAACGGGTTTCTACAAACTGCTGAACCTGATCCAGAACCCAGAGCCTGCAGGTCTGACGGACCTTCCATCAGAACCATTATTATTATTATTATTATTATTATTATTAAAATATATATAATTTTTATTAGTTCCAGGGATTTTTTTCTCTTAGATCCAACCCTGAGCATGTTCTGGTCCAGGTTCTGGTCCTGGTCCAGGTTCTGGTCCAGGTCCAGGTTCTTGTTCAGGTCCTGGTTCTGGTCCTGGTTCTTCAGTCTGCGTCGTCTCTTTGAGCTCCTCTGATTGGCTGCCTGCACTTCCTGTTGCGCTCCCTTAAAGGGGAAGTCGAGATGTGAGTCAAGAGGCCGACTGTCTGTCAGCATCCTGCTATTTTTACCAGAACCTGCTGACCCGGTCCGCCTGCAGGTTCTGAGCCCAAACCGGATCATGAACCGAGAACGCAAAGCAGAGAAATGAAAACTGTTAAACGTTTCTGTAAATCAGTTCGGCTTCCATGCTGGAAATCCTCTGAATGTCAATAAAATATCCACAAAAACATTAAGATGTTTATTTCGTCGCGCCTCTAAAAAAACGCTACAAGTTTAAATTTGTCTGATAAATAAAGTCTATCGCTTTCTTTAAACTCCTAGAAAACTTTGAGTCCTGATCTCAGCTCAACATCCCAGAACTTTTCTGCTGTTTCTCGTATCTCTGGGACTTGAGGCTCCTCAGACCTCGTGACTTTATTTAGGACGTTTCTGTCTCCTAGGCAACATTTCTCCCAGAAATTCGATCTGATTCTGACATTTGATGACTTGCTTTCATCGAAATCTGAGTACAGATTGAGGCAAGGTTAGGTAATTTTATTTATGTAGCACATTTTCAGCAGCAATTCAAAGTGCTTTACATGAGTTAAAAGGAAATACAAACAAAATAAACCAAAGGAAAGAAAAAAAAGAGGAAAGAAAACTAATCTAATGTTCTAAAGTATGTAAACTAACTGCTCCTGTTCAGGGTTGCTAAGTATCTAATTCCATTTCTAACTAGTGAGTGGTCTACAGTTTCTGATAAAATAAGCTAAAGAGTGACTGATCTAAATCCTTTTCTGGGTAAAAGTGACGTCATCTGCAAAGGGGATAGTAACTAGTTACATTTACTTAGTTACTTGAGCAACTTTTGGAAAAAAAAGTACTTGTAGGAGTAGTTTTACTGCACCGTACTTTTAGCCTTTACTTGAGTATTTATCATGAAGAATCGCTGCTCTTACTTGAGTTGCATTTCTGGATCCACAGTGAAGAACTTCTGAATGAAGAACAGAAACATTTTGTCCAAAAACGCATCAGCCCAGCAGTTTTTGTTAGAGTGAGACCTCTCCTTTGTAGAGCAGCTTTGTTACTGTAATATTTCTATCTGGTTCTGGTGTGATGTTGATCTTAGAGTCAGTGAAGTTCTGGGTCCAAACAATTGATTCATAAACTGCAAAAACCTGACGGGAAGGAGGCTATTAGGAATGTTGCTAATAGGAAGGAGGCTANGGGAAGGAGGCTATTAGGAATGTTGCTAATAGGAAGGAGGCTAATGGGAAGGAGAATAATGCTCCGACCACAGAGTCCAGTGAGTCATTGTGGGCTAGCAGCTAGCAGACATTAAACTGCTACAGTTCATCACTTTGAGCAGTGTTAATGCTAACCCTAACGTTCGTAAAACATGGCGGCTCAGAAATTTTCCTGTGACGTTTTTCAGGGACCTGAGACTATATGTACAAACATTTTCTTTTGATGAGTTAATATTTTATTTTAATAAGAGGCATCTGGACTAACAGGAAGCTAATATTTATAAGTAGAGCTTTAAGGACATGAAGTGTGGCCCCCGGCCGCGCCCCCCGGAGATCCGGCCCTGCTGAGACTGACTGGAGCGCCGCAGAAACAACTGAAGCTGATTTATTTTCTACCATCAACACATTAATATAATACCTGGATGGCTCCAAACTTCCTGCTTTAAATTCTGACCCGACTGTTTCTGGACCAGAACCTCTGAACAGAACCTGATCAGTGGATCACTGATCTGATCAAGTAAAGAAGCTCTGAGTTATTTTAACCAGGATGTCATTTAAATCTCAGATTAAACCGATTTCCTTCCTTCAGAAATGATCAACATCCTGTCCGGCAGTGGAACTGATAATCTATAATCTATAATCTGATCCATGATGATGATTCTTCATAATCCAGTTAAAATCCTTCATCTGATCCAAAACGCTGCAGCAGAAACTAAAAGCAGAGATCAGATTCTGCTGCTCAGCTTCCCTGATAATCCAGATTATAATCTCAGAGAGAAACCCTCAATAATCAGGTTCTGATGGGTTCTGATGGGTCCAGAGCTTCCAGCAGAACCGTATGGTACCACAGTGCTGGTTCTGTTGGTAGAATGGTAGGAAAATCAGTTTGGACCGGCTGAGGTTCTGGTCGTGGTCCAGTTGATCGCCAGAGGACGGTCAAACACTCTGAACCAGAACCAACCCTTTGTGACCCCCGACCTCAGCTGGTTCTACTTTCAGAGTACGGGTCCGGCTCAGAAACGCTCTCGGACCTTCTTTCTCTTTCTTGTCTGTCAGATCAGAACCAGAACCAGAACCAGAACCGGCCTGTGGGTGAGAACGGCTGAGCTGCATCAGCGGCTGGCTGATCGGGCCGATCAGAACCGGGTGTACCTACAGGGAAGGCGACCTCACACAGCCGGTGGGTCCAGTCGTCCAGCTGGTTCCGATCCGCGGCGAACACAAAGATCTTCTCCGTGGTTTCCACCAGGAAGGCGCCAGTGTCCCGCGGCCCGCCGTCCACCTCCACCTCCGAAACCCGGATGCAGTCCGCCAGCCGGATCACCTGGGGGCCGTGGGAGCGGGGTCATCACCGTGGAAACGGGAGGTGTTATCGCCATGGAAACGGAGGAGGGCGGTTACCTTCTTGCTCTCCTGCTGCTTGCGCAGAGTCTTGTCGTTCTTCTCCACGTTGCCTCCGTCTTTACACTCAAAGAACTCCATCCTGGAGATGGAGCAGGAGCTCTCCCGGTACAGGACGCACCACACCCGCTTCCACTTCTGCACACACACACACAGTCAGAACCGGGCCGACAGAACCCATCAGGTTGACCCACAAGGTTCCTGTCAGGGTTTACCTTCCCGAAACGCTGCTGCTGGAGGAAGAGCATCCCCTGCTTCCTGATGTCCTCCTCCATCGCGCTCCACCCGCTGCTCCACCGTCCTCAGGCTTTCTGCACCTCCTCCCTGGTTCTGGTTCTGGTCAGAGGTTCGGGTTTCGTCTGTCTCCACTTTCTTCTCCTTTTACCTCTTTAAACTTCTGCTTTCCTCCTCCTGCAGCTCTTCTGGTTCTGCTCTGGTTCTTGTTGGACCCGTGTTTCGGTTCTGACCGGTCTCTGGTGGCTCCGGCCCGACGGGTCTCGCTGCTGAAGCAGAGTGACGTTCAGGGTGTCATGTGTGCTTCCTGCTGTCGGTGTCTGTTGCAACGTCTGATGCAGAAGTCGCCGTTCCTCTGGTTGGACCTCCTCCTCTTCCTCCTCCTCCTTCTTCTTCTCCTTCTCCTCTTCCTCCTGCTGTTTCTATCTCATCACTTCATCTCCAGCAGACTCCCCAGATCTGACTGTTCTCATCAGAACTTGGACTGTTCAGCAGCTGCTGCTCTACAGGCTGCAGCAGCTGAAACCGAAGCAAACGAAGCGCCCCCTGCTGGTTGTGTGGAGGACAGAGGAGGAAGCGAAGCTCCTGCAGCTGAACTGACACTGAAATGTCTTTTGCCTGCTCATGTTTCAGAAACCAGCCTTGAAATGTGTAACTGGGAGCATTAGATGCACATAGAGGGGAAATAAAGCAGCGAAGTGGCAGAGTGGAAGCTGCAGACGGTTTAACAGGAAGTTCGACTCTGTGGTTTGTCAGCAGGTGGAGCTTCAGCTGTGACACACCAATCAAGGAGATCAGTGGGTTGACACTTCCTTTTTCTGAGAATCTACAGGCTGATATGCTGCAGGAGAACATAAACTTTCTGCAATAAGTCCTGCAGAGAAAACCGACTCCAAGCATTTAAGAACCAGGACAGAACTAAGTCAGGAACTAGAGCAGCAAAACTGATTCATCTCTGTTAATCTGAGATATTCTGACCCAGAACCAGGTCCGAATCAGGATTATCTGGCCTGCAGCTGGTCTACTGTCACCATGACTGCTTTGATCCAAAATGGTGGACTTCTAACCGGCTCCAACAAACTGATGCCTTGTTTCCAACGAGTGTGGAACGGGTTCTACTGATGAACGCTCCCATCAGGTTTTTGCTGCCGATCACCTGGATTGGCTGTTAATTTTTCACTTCAGGTATAAATGCTACTATGTGATCTGGCAAAATGGAAAAATTATCTGGTAGTAAATTCACCTAATTTAAGACATAAAACATGCAAAATACTTGCAGGCAAAGAACAGCAGCTGTTCAGTCAAAAGGACTGAAAAACCTGCAATCAGTACAATAATATTTAACAGTAAGGCTCTCAGCCATAAATTATACAGGAGCCAAATAAATCTCACAACACAGA
>NW_006800702.1:85326-88565 GCF_000485575.1 Poecilia formosa | reverse complement strand
GCTGTGAGAGCTCACCGTCTGGAGGCTGAGTGGCTACGTATGGGAAATATTACCACCAGTAGCGGCGGTCCGGCAGCAGAACCAAAACCAGAACCAGGGTCTCATTCTGCATCTCCAAGACTTGAATTATTGTTGGGGTTATTTGTTTAGCTTTCTGATCGTGATGCTAATCCGGTGAGTGTTGGTAGCTGCGCTGCTCTACCTGCTGATGGGTCCGGATGTCTTTTGTTCATGGGCGACGGAACAGGGGGGCCCAGGGGCCATTGGCCCCCCCACTTTACGGCCCTGCTCTGCCCATTCGCTGGTCCCACCAGACATTTACACAGGCTGCACACAACTCTGACAATCTGTGACTGACATCTTTGTACTTATACAGGTCCTTCTCAAAAAATTAGCATATTGTGATAAAGTTCATTATTTTCCATAATGTAATGATAAAAATTAAACTGTCATATATTTTAGATTCATTGCACACCAACTGAAATATTTCAGGTCTTTTATTGTTTTAATACTGATAATTTTGGCAAACAGCTCATGAAAACCCAAAATTCCTCTCAAAAAATCAGCATATCATGAAAAGGTTCTCTGAACGAGCAAATTATTCCAGACCTTGGGGGAAGCAGTGGACCGAGTCTGGAGTAGAAACATCCAGAGCCACTGTGCACAGGCGTGTGCAGGAAATGGGCTACAGGTGCCGCATTCCCCAGGTCAAAGGTCAAGCCACTTTGAACCAGAAACAGCAGCAGAAACGCCTGACCTGGGCTACAGAGCAGCAGCACTGGACTGTTGCTCAGTGGTCCAAAGGAAATCAAGGTGCCAGAGTCTGGAGGAAGACTGGGGAGAAGGAAATGCCAAAATACCAGAAGTCCAGTGTCAAGTACCCACAGTCAGTGATGGTCTGGTGTTGGTCCACTGTGTTTTATCAAGGGCAGGATCAGTGCAGCAGCTATCAGGAGATGTTGGAGCACTTCATGCTTCCATCTGCTGACTTTTTTGGTATTAAAATACATTTATTTTATTGGTTGGATGAAATATGCTAATTTTTGAGAGGAATTTTGGGTTTTCATGAGCTGTTTGCCAAAATCATCAGTATTAAGACAATAAAAGACCAAAAATATTTCAGTTGGTGTGCAATGAATCTAAAATATATGACAGTTTAATTTTTATCATTACATTATGGAAAATAATGAACTTCATCATAATATGCTAATTTTTTGAGAAGGACCTGTATAAGTACAAAGATGTCAGTCACAGATTGTCAGAGTTGTGTGCAGCCCAATCCTCCACTGTGGTGCTTCGGGCTTTAACCATTTTCTAGTGATTGTCTTTTTGCTTGCTGCCAGAAGCACTAACAGCAGCTTTTTATCTTCCAGAGTCCAGTTATCAAATGAAAAGTTTCCTAAATATAGGGATTCACAATGACATGGGATTCTTTCAGTAAATATGTTATTTAGGTGGGAACACATTTGTTCCCTAAATCACCGGACAAGCCCAGAAGATGTGGTGATGATCCGCTCCATTTGTTCCACAGAGTCTCCAACATGTGTCTCCGCTGCCCTGGTGTTTTTTATGAACTGGAGTTACAAAATATCGAACAGAGTTTTTCCAACTGAACAGCCGCCATGTATTGGAGCTCGAGGTCATCCAGTGTAATTTATTAAACTGTTCCCAGACTTCAGTTGAGATTGATAGATTTCCTTCTTTTACCCACTTCTTTCTTATGTAGTCTGTATCACCTTGTTTAGACAATAGAATACCATTGTACAGTATGGAAACAAGTTTTTTGCATGAACCTGACTTCAACAAGGACAGAAACACATTAAGAAGTCCTGGTTTGGCCGTTTCCCAATTGTCACATATATTTTGGTTGAAATAGGCCCTAACCTGTAGATATCTAAAGAAGTCGTCCTTCTCCAACCCTTTGGATCTCTGAAGTTCCTCTAAACTCTGAAACACCGCCTTCTGGGTAAATGTACGGTAGGTGGTTAATCCCTTTTGGATCCATCCTCTAAATCTCCCATCAATCTTGTTTGGTTTAAAAGCTGAATCAAAGGCACACCATCTGAGTATTCTCATCTGGTTACCCAATTTACACATTTTAACGACCTTATTCCAAGAATCCAACATTGTGTGTAATATTGACCCATCAGGTATATTCAGCCCCTCCTGTAAGTCCTTGTCCATTAATATATATAATGAAGGTGTTCCTTCTACTATAACTCTTTCCAAATCTTTCCCCCTTTCATTGTAAGATGGAGAACACAGAACACTGGTCTTAATTGAGCTGCAATGTAATAAACCTGTAGATTAGGAAAGCCTAGTCCACCTTTCTCTTTCCTAACTGCAGCGTACTATATCTCACTCTTGCCTTTTTTCCCTGCCAGACATACCTAGATATTAATCTTTCCCACTCTATGAAACGCCTATCTGATATCAGAATAGGTAGACACTGAAATAGAGGAAGCGCCGGAGAATGTTCATTCTGACCGACTCCACTCTTGAGTATAAATTTGAAAATGGGGTCAAACTCCATCTCTCTATGTCTGATCTCAGATTTGAAATTAGGGGCCCATAGTTGACTTCAAAAATTCTGGAAAAAACCTCGGGCAATGTGACCCCTAAATATTTTATGGATTCTGCTTCCCAGTTCCAATTGTAGAGGCTCCTAATATTGTTTTGTGGGTTATAGTTAAATGTTAAAACCTGAGTCTTGGTAATGTTTATCTTGTAGCCCGAAAGCGAACCATATTCCTCGATCGCTCCCATAAGTATAGGTAGGGTTTTAGCTGGGTTTGTTATGGTCAACAGTAAATCATCTGCGAACAATGACAACTTTTGTTCTCCGGATGCCATGAGAACTCCAGCTGTGTCCGTCCTCTGTCTTATCCACTGACCTAGAGGCTCTATGAAGAGGGCGAAGATTACACAGCATCCCTGCCTCGTACCCCTTTCCAGAGTGAAACGATCAGATAGGTCTCCGTTAATTTTTATCCTAGCCGATGGTCTATTGTATAAAGATGCGATTACATCTATTATGGTCTGGTGGAACCCAAACCTGGACATAACTTTGTAAAGAAAAGACCATCTGACTGAATCCAAAGCTTTCTCTGCATCCAGACTCGGTACCACAGTCTCTATTTTTTGATGGGTTACATCAGTGTTGTGTTCAAGACCACCTAACCCGAGACCGAGACAAGACCAAGATTTTTGGGGTCCGAGACCAAGTCAAGACCAAGACC
>NW_006800702.1:81733-83965 GCF_000485575.1 Poecilia formosa | reverse complement strand
TGACAACTTTTGTTCTCCGGATGGCATGAGAAGTCCAGCTGGGTCCGCCCTCTGTCTTATCCACTGACCTAGAGGCTCTATGAAGAGGGCGAAGATTACACAGCATCCCTGCCTCGTACCCCTTTCCAGAGGGAAGCGATCAGATAGGTCTCCATTGATTTTGATCCTAGCAGATGGTCTATCATATAAAGATGTGATTACATCTGTTATGGTCTGGTGGAACCCAAACCTGGACATAACTTTGTAAAGAAAAGACCATCTGACTGAATCCAAAGCTTTCTCTGCATCCAGACTCAGTACCACAGTCTCTATTTTTTGATGGGTTACATGATTTAAAATATGCAGGGTTTTCCTGATGTTCTCCTGAGTCTGTCTCTGCCTGATGGAGCCTGTTTGGTCCTTATGGATTATCACTGGCAGGATGTTTTCCAATCTCTGTGCGATTATGGCAGTAAATAATTTATAATCAATATTTAGCACACTTATTGGGCGATAGTTTCCACATTCCCTCCTTAGGGATTAGTGAAATAATTGCGTCTCTCCATGAGGGAGGGATGATTTTCTTTTCTAGTACATTGTTGAAAACTCTTACTAAAACAGGGACCAACTGATCTTGCATTTCTCTGTACCACTCAGAGGTAAACCCATCTGTTCCTGGAGATTTCCCTCCTTTCAACTTTCTAATCACTGATTTTAGTTCTGCTTCAGTTATCTCTGATATTAATCGTTCGTTTTGCTCGTCTGTAATGTTTGGCAGAGAGAGTTGGGAAAGGAATGTGTCCATTTGCTGTTCATTGTTCAGACTGCGTTGGGAATATAGAGTTTGGAAAAAATCTCCAAAGCAATTCTGAATCTTTTCAAGGTTTGTTTCAACCCTATTTGTATACATATTCTTTATTTTGTGAATAGTTCTATCAGCTTGTTGTTTTTGTAATTTAAATGCTAGGAGCTTCAGAGATTTCCCCCCTGCTTCGTAATATTTCTGTTTAGTAAAGAGAAGTTTCTTTTGTATTTCTTGTATGTTTAAATCATTCAGTTCTTTTTTCACCAACTCAATTTTAGCTCTTGTAGCCCTCTTGAAGGTTTTGGAGTGCTGAAGTTTTTTCAGCTCAAATTCCAATTGAGTTTGTTTTTGTTGTCTAATTTTCTTTTCATTGGAGGAAAAGGCTATTATTCTTCCCCTGACTACGGCCTTTAGAGCATCCCAAAGTATTGCCTGACCCACCTCATTATTATTGTTCTCTTCGAAATATTGTATTATTTCAGTTTTCATATTCTCCTTAAAGATTGTACTGTTTAATAAGTTTGTATTCAGCCTCCAGAGGGTGGATCTGCTTTTTTCAGCCAGTTGAAGGGAGATATAGATTGGACTAGATCTTATCTCCCAGCTTTCCAATCTGTGCACATCTTTTTTAAACATGAAGAAATAGTCTATTCTTGAATATACATTATAGGAAGAGGAATAATGTGTGTAGTCACGACTAGTTGGGTTCTTATCCCTCCATACATCCACTAATCCCACTTTGTCCATCATATTTTTCATTTGAGTTTGTTTTCCCATTCGAAGAGTCCAGATTTGGGTTTAACCTAATATTAAAGTCCCCTGCACAGATCATTACACCCTGACTTTTTGTTGCTGCTAATTCAAGTATTTTCTTGTAAAACGACCAGTCGCTACCGGGTGGGGCATAGACATTAACAAGACTTATCAAGATGCCATCTATTATCCCTGTAATTAAAATATAATGACCCTCCCTGTCTTTATGTTCTGCAACATGTTCGTAGCACAAGGAACTCGATATTAAAATTGCAACCCCTCTTCATTTCCCGGAGCTGTGGGAGGAAAAGTAAACAGATTTAAACCCCATCTTGTTCAATTTGGCTTGTTCAGAATCATCTAGGTGGGATTCCTGCAGCATTGCTATTTGAACTTTATCCTTCCTGAGTTTAGATAATAATCTCCATCTCTTGACCGGATTATTTATGCCATTTATATTGAAAGAAGCCACCTTTAACTGTGTTTCCCCCGAGTCACTGATGACCCTGGAACTCCCCCACCACTCACTAGAACCGACATAAACAGAGTATGAACAGATGAACCAGAAACAAACATATCAGTGTAGCGTAGTTGAATCTGCGTTGTGTCTTGTGGGAATAACAGCCAGACAACAGCTGATCTGAAGGCACTTTTAATACTCCTGCATTCAAACAGCAGAAAATAATCCAAACAGG
>NW_006800702.1:65694-81190 GCF_000485575.1 Poecilia formosa | reverse complement strand
CAGCAGCCCAAATAAGAGTGGAGCCCAAACAAACCTTTTTAAAACCCCACCCTCCTTAAAACAGCCCTCTGTACACTTATCTCTAAGAGGAAGATCCCAGGAGGGAAAAAGAGGGATCCTCAGGTGGAGATGCACAAACCTGCACAAACGGCGCACTAACCACTCAGACTATTTGATGGGTGTCGGCTTCACTCGCAGGCTGCCAGGTGAGGTGCAGGTGATTGGCGACAAGAGACAGTGATCGTCAGTCACCGATCATACTCTTTTTCACGGAAATCTGCTGATTATGATCGGTGGCCGATCGGTCGGCTCACCTCTAGTTCTATTCCTTCTGCTTCTTTTGTAAAAGCGGTCCATAGAACCGACCTGACCGTGTCGTGGCTGGGCCCCCTTCAGCTGGAGGTCCAGTTTGGTGTTTTTGTAGCTGTGGGTCCAGTCGTCCAGCTGCTTCGACTGGACCCAGCTGTGGGTCCAGTCCACGGGATCCAGTGGGATCAGAGCTGTGTGTAAATAGTAAAGAGTCCAGTCCTCAACCTGACAGCTTCGTCCCCAAGCCGACTGCCTCCCTGTTAGCTCTGTTTCCATGCTAATCCTGAATTAGCTGCCGACACTCCAAGACTGTTCAGAATGTCTCTGCAGAGGGAAAAGCCAAACAACGCGCCTGCAAGATGCAAGATTTCTCATTCATTTACAGGAATTACAGCATACATGTAGTGGCACAAAGTTCCTCCTTGTCCCAAATGCAGAATCGGTTTACAGTCTATTGGCAAATCACAAACAGCTGTGCCTCAGAAGATTCTGACCATTTCAGAGTCACTTTGCATTGACGTTCTAACGTCAGACATCGGGCTGACCACCTGAGCATCGGAAAACAATGGCCGCCTGCAGCATTCCTATTTGGCTGTGAAAGCAGGAAAACCTGCGTACCAAACCGCTCAGTGGGAACCAGCTGATGCTACAGTTCTCACTTCTAATGGTGACACAGAAGATGGTGGACATCCCTTCCAAATCTGAGGCTGTAATCTTTAAAATTAATGCGACAGGACAATTTATGTGCACTAATGTTAGACACAACAAGCAAGTGGAGAAGGTTTCATATTCATTTATTATCTCATTCATCTGTCTGGATACTCTTCTCCTCCATCGTCCCTGCAGACGGCAGCTGGCCATAAGTCTGGGTCCAGAACTTCACGTAAAACGATCTCAGGTCGTAGCTGAGAGAAAGAACAGATTTCAGATGTTAAACCTCTGGATCAAAATAAAACTCAGCAGAGTGAAGAGGAACGAAGCAACAGCGGAGATCTGGACATCATTTACATCCTCAGACAGGATCCTGATGGATCCTACCAGATCCTGATGGATCCCATGGAACATCGAGTTCGACTAGAGAAATGTCTTGTCAAGACAATAAACAGTTTTCATGTTTAAACTTGAACAACTTTCTTCTTCACATATTTTCTGCTATATTTATATTTGATTACATTTATAATCCTCGCACTCGAATCTGGAAATGGATCTATGACCCATTCACCAGATCCATCAGACCACACAGCTCTGAAGGTCAGAATAAAACAGAAATGTGCGAGATGAGGACAGTCACCCCAGAGCACCCTGGTACCTGACAGAGGACTTGCTCATGGAGTCATTAATCACCAGGTACGGCTGGTGGTACTTGGTGAAGGCGGGCCAGAGAACCGGTACTTTACTGTTGCCTCTGCTGGGGTCTCTGGAGAGAAAAGGAAATTCCTTTACCAGGGTAAATCATACCAGTTTAAACCAGTTCACACCAGTTTAAACGGACTAATCCAGATCATCAGTTTGGCTCCAATTTACAAGTTATTCCAGTTCAGGTTGGATCCGAACTGGAATAACCTGTTCAGATTAATATCTCAGAAACCAAAACAGCACAAAAAATGTTTTGTGCTGTTATATCAGTTTATATAACTGTAATCTCAATAAAACCAGCTGCTTTTCTGACTAAATCATTAAAGTTACTGCAGACATGTTGATCTGAACGAAACCTGAAAATGTGCCTCTATTGATTTGTCCTTTCATGTAAATGATGTGGTGAAATCAGACCACTGATGGGGCCAGAATAAAGTCTAGTTAATCTATCCCAGTTGGCTCCACCAGTTCACACCAGTTAGTGTGTCACACCAGACCAGTGTAGCCAGAAAAATTTAAACAAACTGGATAAACTCGTCTTCTGACCATCTCTGAGCAGTTTGGCTGAGCAGACAGTTAAAAACCAGTAAAGTTGATATGTGTGCTGCCCCAGTTGGACCCCTGCTGGCAGCCTCAATGCATGCTGGGAGTTTACCCGGTCTTGGCGAAGTTGGTCCAGTAGGCGATCTCTGTGTCGGGGGAAGTAGAGGAGTGGGAGGGAGAACGGTTTACTGAACAGGTACTGCAGGTCCTCTGCGTGCTCTGCCTCCACCCAGCGCGGGAAGCCCGGGATCCGCGTCTTCATGTTGAACAGGTAGGAGTAGGTACAGGGCCACAGGTAAGCACTGTCCATCTTCTGCAGGAACTTTGAAAGTGAAAAGTTTCTGTTCTGATCAAACCCAAACGGCACCAGCAGGACGTCGGCGGTAATGAAGGAGAAGAGCCACAGCTGACCTGGTGTTGTTGGCATGGAGCTGGAGGACAATCTGGGTCGGGACCAGGAACAGGAAGTTTGTCTCAATGTCGGCCACTGTCTTCTTTACTATGGCCGGATCTGGAGCCAAACCCCAGTGGACGGAGTAGACGTCAAAGGCCGAGGAGACGGCGGCATCCCCCTTGTCTTTAGTCAGGCCAGTCAGAAGACCTTTGACCTGGTCTCAGAGGAGGAAACCAGACCAATTCACACGTCTGGAGTCTTCATGACAATCCTCAAATAACAACTTGATGTTGCTTAAGTACTAACGTGGTCGTGGTTTCTTTCATGTTGTTGATTGAAGGAACATTGATTCCAGCAAATATGTGTCCATCCATGCTGTTTACACCTGCCAGGTAGTCAAACTGAGCCGCATTGTGAAAAAGCTTGCCTGGATCATCTGGGATGAAATCACCGTCAACCACCGGTGCGAGCTGGAGCAGGTCCATGACGGGATCTGAGCAGAGAGCAAGAGCTGCTGTTCTGTCTGCAGGGAAACACTCGACAGACAGGGCCAAGTCAGCAGCCTGCCTGAAACTAACCCACACTCCAACACTGGAGAAGAAACTCTGATGCAAACAAAAAATTAACCAGACCAGAAATAGAAAGCTGAACTGAAAGTTCAACAGATGGAGACAGGCTGGGTTCCTACAGACGTGTTTGTGTTCAGACCTTTCCCGAAAATATCCAGCAGGTTAATTTTCCCTGCCATGGTGAGCTTGATGGGGTTGAAGGCCTTCAGGCAGGCCAACATGTCGTCTTCCTCGGTTTGTCAACAGTTGACTTTACAAGTGATCTTCAGAGACAAAAGCAGCCAGACTCCGGATAAACTGCCGGGTTGCATGTCATGTAGAGGCAAAACGCCAGGCCTCATTAAAGCAGTGAAAGTTATAAAATGTAATGATTATCCTGTAAAATTAATTTAACACATTAATTTTGATCTTTTTTTTCAAATTTTAATGCAATTAATCTGTTTTTACATACAAACTGAATGTGTATAATCGCACTTTGCATCAATCTGATGGCTGAAAAATCTTAAGGTATTAAAACATAGAATCAGGTGATGTTAGCATCAACTATGAAGCTGTTTTAAGTGTGGAGACAAACTACCTTAAAAGCTTTCCATCCATGATCTGAACACGCTGATCCTTGCAGGGTGGTAAATTATTTACTGGTAAATTATTCAGTAATTTACCAGTAAAAGGGGGTTTGAATTGTCAAAGATGCTTATTTTGTAGAGTTTCAGATTAAAATGTGATAAATTAATTACAGAGCCTGAAATGAACTAAAGATGTGGATGATGTTTGAGTGAAAACCTTTCTAGTGAGTGCCATGGGGCTCTTCTGGAGGGCCTAGGGGCTGAGGGCCACGCCGCCCTGACAGATGGCTCTGCGGAACAGCCCTTTACTGTAAGGGGACACCATCTGGGACACAGCCAAACACCAACACCACATGGACTCATCGGACGGAAACCTCTTCCATAAACAGGATTTTGGGGGCGATGGTTTTTACCTGGAAGTTGACGCTGGCAGCTCTGGCTGACTGGCCAAAGATGGTGATGTTGTCCGGGTTCCCTCCGAAGGCCCGGATGTTCCTGTGGACCCAGGAGATGGCGGCATGCTGGTCCCATAGGCCATAGTTACCTGAGAGGAACAGAAAGCCCCCTGCTGGCTGTTTGACCTTAACGATGGATCCTCATTACGACACAACTAGAGGTACAACAAAACTTGAAACCATCCATTATGGATCACCAGAGTCTGACTGCAGAAACAGGACCAGGATTTAAATTCTGCTGTTGGTCCAAATGCCCTAACCTTCCAGAACCAAAACTCTTTTCTTGTGTGTCATCAGAAATAATGTTCTCCAAATGTTCATGAACCTAAACATCAGTGAATAACATTAGGGTCCTCTGAAGGAACAAGCTGCTTCACACCTGAACCGTCACCTGTGATTCTCGCCGCTCTGCAGCTGAGCTAACAGAACTCAGTTTACCTGCTGCTGGAAGCCAGATAAGGATCCCAGAAGTACTGGGAAATCTGCAAATGATCCCAAAACGACATATTTCATTCACAGATATTTAAGCTTCACTAGCATACCTGTGGTATGCTGATGATCCGGATTCCTTGTTTTGACTCAAACATTCAGTTCATCTGTTGCTTAAAATCCACACTGAGTCTCTGAAAACAGTTTTAAAGCAGCTTACATGAACACCGAAGTTTTAGTTTTGTCTTCACCTGGTAGTCGTTCATCTCCAGAGCTGAGGAAACCCAGAGTACCAACTCTGTAGTTCACCGTGACAACAATGACCCCTCCCCACGTCGGCCATCTCCTTCCCGTCATAAAGAGACTCTCCGAGGGCTTCCACATCATCGGACGCTCCCAGCAGGAAGGCTCCTCCGAAAAGGTACACCATCACTGGGAGGTTGGTGGACACTGGAGACAGAGATCGGATATGAGAGGGTTCATTCCAAGAAATGCAGTTCCTCTGGTGTCCACTAGGTGCTGCTGTGAACAGTCACTGGAAAATCTCATTTGGAGCTGAGCAGTTCCTGAGTCAGCAAGGAGGATATCAGTATGAGTAACCAGGACACAGTGGTATGTGAGGCGGTTTGCGGGGACATGGTGGTTTGTGAGGACACGGCAGTTTCAGGACACGGCGATATCTGAAGACACGGCGGTTTGTGGGGATACGGCGGTTTGAGGATACAGTGATATGTGAGGACACGACGGTTTGCGAGGACACGGCGGTTTGAGGATACAGTGATATGTGAGGACACGGCGGTTTGCAAGGACACGGCGGTTTGAGGATACAGTGATATGTGAGTACACGGCGGTTTGAGGATACAGTGATATGTGAGGACACGGCGGTTTGCGGGGACAAGGCGGTTTGTGGGGACACGGCGGTATGAGGACACGGCAGTTCGTAGGGACACGGCAGTGTGCGGGGACAAGGCGGTTTGAGGATACAGTGATATGTGAGGACACGGCGGAGTGAGGACACGCAGTATGTGAGGACACAGCGATTTACGGACACAGTAGTTTGTGAGAACTTGACCCCGTTTCTTACCTGACAGTCCATGTGGAACAAAAATGTTCAGGTAGAGGCAATCCTCGCTGCCCTGGGTTTTTGTCTGCAACAGCATCACCTGCAGGCAGCGCTCCCTGAACTTTGTGGCGATTAAAACTCCTGAAAACAGCCGACAGAAACCAAACAGCAGCTCATGTAGCATGTAGGCTAACCTGGTTTATTGATGAAGCAGCACTCATACACATCTGAACTTCACAGGACGTCGAAGGAAAACAGGAGTAAAATAACTTAACATGTTAAACACTTAAAATCAACATTTAAAGGTAGTAAATGTTAAAATACAGATTCTAAAGGGTGTTAAGAAAAATAAATTTAGTTGTAAAAATTTAACCATATGTTCAATATTAGATAAATTTACTTATGTTTTAAATAAAAAAATTCACTCCAAATTATATAGTTCATAGTTCAATCAGCGTAATCTCTTATGTAGGATAGTTCTATTGAAACATTTTACTCTAAGTTGAATTAAAATAACTTAGCTTGTAGTTCTCTATAATTTAAAACACAGCTAGTCTCTCTGTGGACTGACCAGACATTCACAGGGGGTCGTGGCTCTGTGTGACTTTAACCTTTTGACCACTTTGATAAGGTTTAACAGCTGGTGTAAAACAATCTGGTCCTGTGAGCAGAGTAGAGCTTCCTCTGGGACAGAGCCATAAAAACATCTGTCTCCATTCAAAAGAAAATAACACTTCTTTGATCTTAAAAACAGATTTTTACTGGAACATAGTCGACTAGATATAAATGAACTTGGCTAAGGACAGTCCCCTGATTAGAATACAGCAGAGAAGGGAAACACGCCCTCCCTTTAAGTATTGGACCCAGAACCTTAACCTCAGATCGCTCCAGGTTTACCCGTGATGCTGTATCCGGGGAACGGTGCGTCGGTGAAATGGTTCCCCGTAAGTTTGTCCTGGTGTGTGGATGTCAGCGGAGTGAGGTAAATATTGAATTGGATGCTGGTCTGTGATTTTATTGAGTTTTGTCAGTTTCATTAGTTGTTCGTATAATAAATGTTATGTTTTGGACTTGGAAAACGTTTGTCTTTGTCTTTATGGTTCAGCTGAAACAATGACGACATCAAGGAATCCGGGCAGAAGAGAGAATAAAACGAGCCAAAAGATTTTAATTCTTCTTCTTCTGATTAAAATTAGCAAGAGAAACTTGAAATCTTCATGCTTCAAACTGGAAACCAGTTAATCAGATTCTTTGAAATCAATATTTTCAGTCCTGATTTAAAGGAGCCAGCAGTTTTTCCACATCTCAGGTTTGCACAAGGGGTTTTGGGTGTGCTGTGGTGGTGCAGGGGTTAAGCACAACCCACATATGGAGGCCTCAGTCCTCGACGTGGCCGTGGCAGGTTCGATTCCCGGCCTGGCGACCTTTGCCGCATGTCTTCCCCTTCTCTCATTACCCACTTTCCTGTCAACTAACTATCAAATAAAGGCCACTAGAGCCGATAAAACCTAAAAAAAAAAAAAAAAAAAAAAAGGTTTACACAAGGGAGGAAAAATCCCATCTCATTATTAGGGGGTCAGAAAAGTTACAGTGAAATGCAACATGGTTGAAAAAGATTTTAATGTGTTCAAGCTGCAGGACCAAAAATGACTAATGTAAGGGTTAGGGTAAAAAAGTAGTAATAAGTAACCCTAACCCCTAAAAAGTACATTTGTAACTCTGTTACACTAATAAGCGGAGGTTCAGAGTCGCTTATCTAATCTCTGCTACAACTTTACAAGAATTAAGACTCTAAATAAAAACAAGCTTTAATGAGTGACTCTACTATGCTAACATTAGGACCCAGATGTGACGCCTCAACAAGATCAAAAACACATGCTATGCATTTACCAATATAGGCATATTGCATATCCACATATCGAGGAAAGAGCTAATATAAATGATAATATTTTCTACCTCAACAACACCCAGCTTCAACACCAACCAGCTTGATAAAAAAAAAAAAAAAAACGTAATTAAATGCTAACGAGGCATACCCGGTAAAACACGCAGCAATGACAGTGCAATACGGCCCAATGCACACAAGCTATCTATCAGAGTAAAACCGAAGCTCTGCCGTTTCCAACTGATTTCTGACCTTAAACTGGAATTGTACAGTTTTAAATGTTACAAGGTCCCAGAGTTTCAGTATATTTGATTTGATAAATAACTGGTTTGTGTCCCAACATCCCACTTTATGTATTCGGATTGACTTATTTTGTATGCCGTATAATGGCTGTAAATTTGTTTTGTATTTATTCCCCCAAACTTCCACATAATATGTTAGATGTGGTGCAATGAGTGTGTTATACAGAATAATTCAAGATTTATAGTCCAGGATGAAACTAGTTCCTCTCAGAACAGAAACACTTTTGGCTATTTTAGATTTTACTAGGCTGATCTGTGGTTTCCAGCTAATTTATCGCCTAATATGACTCCCACAAAATGTATTTCATGTACTTGTTGTAAATCAACTGTCAATTGATATTTTAATTGGATTATTTTCCTGTTTTTTTATTGTTTCCGAATATAAGTGAACATGTGACTCTGAGGCCAGAGCAAACCTTTAACATTTAAAACAATCATGAACCAACCTGAAAAAATCATCAGGTGACTGACTGTTTCCCACAGTTGCTGTAGCAGAACCAGAACCAGAACCAGCGGCCCAATGAGACCATGGACTTACCGTCCCAACCAGGATGAGGTTTAGGTTTCTCCCACTTCCCAGGAACGTCNACCCAAAAATTAATTCTTATTTTTTTCTTAGATGAAAGGCAGATTTACTTTGTTCTTTGTTTCTGTTGCCTTTTTATGCCGATATTGTTTAAATACAAGGGTTTGTTTTATGATTTCTTTGTGGGCGTTCTGGACTTTTCCAAGGCTGGCGGGTCCAGACCCGCTGACCCCCCAGGATTTACGGCCATTGGTTTGCATGAATTGTTGCTGTTATGAATTGTGAATAACAAAAAGTTTAGTGTTTAGTGATAGATTCTGGTAGTTTCTGCCTAACTGATAAAAAGTCGTGTTGATAAATTTATTTATTTATTTCGAACAGACAGAAAAAACAATCAAGAAAAAAAGAAAAACAAAATAAAAAACAAACTTAAGTAATAAAATGTAAAACAAATTATTCTGCCCATGTGACATGCAAATTTTATATTTTCTGTTCGAAAAGGAGCAGGTAGAAGATATAATATCTTATAATATCCTGGCCCTTTCATACTTATCAATTTATAATCAGTTAACTTTCAGAACAACAGAAAGAAACAACTTGTTTCCATTTTACATGATGTTTAACTATGTACAATTGTTTTAAATACTATTCATATCATCAATAGCATTATAGACCATTAATCAATCATCTTATATAGCATATTTTGAAATAAGCTCTGTTTTAATGAGTTTTTTAAGCTGGTTTATATTTCTACTTTAGCTCATCATTCAGTCCATTCCAGACATTTACTCCACACTCAGGTAAACACAAACTCTTCCTGGTTGTTCTAATACGTTGTTTTTTAAAATATCCTTCACCTCTTAAATTATAACTCCCTCTCTGTCACCAAACATTTCCTGTGTATTGGGTGGAAGTTGCTGATTTCTGACCTTAAACATAAATTGTACAGTTTTAAATGTTACAAGGTCCCAGAGTTTCAGTAGATTTGATTTGATAAATACCTGGTTTGTGTCCCAACATCCCACTTCATGTATTCAGATTGACTTATTTTGTATGACGTATAATGGCTGTAGATTTGTTTTGTATTTATTCCCCCAAACTTCCACACAATGTGTTAGATGTGGTGCAATGAGTGTGTTATACAGAATAAATAAAGATTTGTAGTCCAGGATGAAACTAGTTCCTCTCAGAACAGAAACACTTTTGGCTATTTTAGATTTTACTGATTTGTGGTTTCCAGCTAAATTTATTGCCTAATATGACACCCACAAAATTTATTTCATGTACTTGTTGTAAATCAACTGTCAATTGATATTTTAATTGGATTATTTTCCTGTTTTTTATTGTTTCCGAATATAATATAAGTGAACATGTGACTCTGAGGCCATCAGGTGACTGATTGTTTCCCACAGTTGCTGTAGCAGAACCAGAACCAGAACCAGAACCAGCGGCCCAATGAGACCATGGACTTACCGTCCCAACCAGGATGAGGTTTAGGTTTCTCCCACTTCCCAGGAACGTCAGCGAAGGGGACGCCTTTAAACTCCTCCACCATCGGGAAGAGACCTGTATCAACGTTCAGCCCCTCCACAGCGCCGGCCTTGGTCTGGACCACGCCCACCTGCTCTCTCTCACACACACACACACACACACACACACACACACACACACACGTAACCCAGTGTTAAAAATACAAGTAAAAAACCAATAGATGTTGATTTAATATCTTATTCTACAACGAGATTAAAAAAAGTAAAGTTAAAAAAAGAATATGTTTGTAAATATGTTCATAAATATTGATAAAAAAGTGCTAAAAATCTTTAAAACCTGTGAAATATCCCTTTAGTGATTGCTTTTAGTGACAGATTAAACAACCAATAACTGGCACAGTTTGATTTCACATCAGCCAATCAGGTTGATTGTCCCGCCCCTTTAACTGCAGGCTGAGATTTAGCTAACACCTCCCTTGAGAGCTGATGGTTGTTCCGTAAATTGCCTGTAAGATTCTGTTAAATTCTACGAAGAATCCTGGAAATTGGTAAGACAATGTTAAAATAGTATCGCAGAATTTATAATTCTAAATAGTGAATCTGTTTTTTTTTAATTTAGATCTCAGAAAGCTTCTGTTCTAACAGCTGACGTCTGGAAAAATGCCCTGTATTTGTGTAGCATTGAAGCATCGGTGAGTAATCGCAGGCGCTCAGCCGTTGGCCCAGTAAATTTGCTAAAAATTGGCTAAAATACCTAATAACTATTAAAATTTAACAAAAAATAAAATTGTATTGTAAACTTTATATCATTATTATTGTGTGTGTTGTATTCGTCCTATGTAAATGTACTTCTTTTTCTATTAGTACATGTTTTAATATTTCGACATTGTTAATGTCATGGTGCTCTTATTGCTTACGAACTTTCTGTTCTCTGTAGGTCAGAGCTAATGCGGGTTTCTAATCCACAGCTTGAATGTTAGATTTAGTGTTATAGATGAACTTTGGCACTTTTAGATTGAAATTTGAATTGTTGCTTAAGCTTTGTTGATATTAGCATCCTGAATTTTAAGATGCTTTACTTTGACCTTCTTCCAGGTCAGGTTTTTTTTTCTTTATGGTGCACATTTGAAGCATCGTACCCAGAGACATCAAGATCACCCCCACAAGAACTTGGATGGCAGCTCCAGCCCAGAGGACCGGGTGAACCGGTAGATGGTGACCCGACTGGTCACCAGCCATGAAACATTGAAAAAATATTTCACAAACACATTGGAAAGACTAAACAAACTTTGAAAGAACATTTGACAGACATCAGAAAGACTGGGTTATTTCTATTATTTAATTTTGTTTTTAGAAAAAGCAACTTTTGTTTATTTGTACATTGTGGATCCACAAATGTTGTTTATATTAAATTCTACTTTTTTATATACATTGTGTGCTCTCCTCTGTTGTTCACACCCAGGCTCCCCCAAATTTAGAATCTCCTGATCAGGCCCAACTTCCTTTATACTTCTGTAGTGTTGGTGTTAGTAAAGTAAATTAACTTAACTTGCCATCTACTATTAAAGGTATTTAAAGTAACCTTTCTTGTGGGTTACACACACACACACACAGACACACACAGTTCAGTCAGGAGTCTATGCAAACTGCCTAAATCTCATTTTCTAATTTAAAGCAGGGTGTGGGCGGTGTGATGCTGAGGAACGACTGAGTGAAGAAGTACAGGAACATGACCAAGATGTTGGCCCATGTAGAGGTGGGTTCTGGAATGGGTTGAAGTGGACCAGAACCAAAGAACCAGAACCAAAAGTGAAAAAGAAATAAAGCAGAAAGAATCTGAAGGTTTTCTCTGGTTTTGCTAGTTTCTCCTGTTTCCATACACACACATATAAGAAACATTCAGGCGAAGTCGTGTTTTTCCCGTCTGAGCTGCTGATCAGAGGAAGGAGTCAGAGTGAAGCAAACCAACCTTTGCAGCTGCAGCGGACCTCAGAACCAGCCCGAACAGAACCAGGTGGATCATCATGATGTGTGTCTTCCTCCTGCAGAACCTCCTGTTTTATATGGCCTGGTGGGGCGTTCAGGTCAGCTCAGAAACACGACGCCTCCACACCGGATGACTCTTCATGATGCCATGTGACCTCATGCATCTCCCAGAACCAAGTGACTGAGCTTTACCTGGAAAATCAAGAACAAGGAAAAAGGTCTGCGACACAAGGGAGGAATCCACTGGCCCAGCTGCTGCCGGCTTCAGACAACAACATGCATTTAGTTGCACAACATAGAAAAACATATTTACTGATGAAGGAATTAATTTGACCATTTTTTGTCCATGGCTAAAAATGACAACCGAGAAAAGATTAGTTGATCAATTATTGCAAAAATGAAGTAAAAAGTAAAAATGAGTGAAGAAGAAATAAAAAATTAAAAACAAACATGCACATAAACATAAACATAATTAAAAGGGAGAATAAAACAAAATTGAATTAAATTCTTTCTCAGGCTAAAATTAAATGAATGTTGTATCAGTGTGTGTGCGGTGCGCGTGTTTGTGTGCACTCACACACACACACTGGTTCTGAAGGTCGGATGGATCATTAACCAAACAGAACAGCCCGGCTGCTGTAGGCAGCGGCTGGGAAAACACACAGCTGCTGTTTACAGGAGCACCTGAAGGCAGCACCAGGATCTGCTGGTTCAGCAGAAAACCCCCAGTCACCAAAACTTCTGCTTTCTAATTTTACGTGTTTTGTTTCTGTCCATCTGAATCAGTAGAGGTCAGAGGTCACCGCAGTGATCTGTAACCTGGGTCAGACCACAGATCCTGCTGGTTTTATTAAAGCTCTGCTTACTGCCTCCTCCTCATTCAAGGACTGGAAATGGGTGAAAAGTAACTGGAGTGCAAAAGTGAAGAAAAGTTATTTTCTGCATCATCAGTAGCTTCTTCTGAGAAACACTAAGATTTAAATAATCCTGGTGGCCATGAACGTCTCCTCAGATAAAACCATCTGTTTCTGCTGCTGAGCAGGATCGCTGGTTTTCATTTTCCCCACCACTGCTCGTGTTCCTGAACGCTTCATGTCCGATAGAGACCATAGACCTATCCGTAGGCGCCTCACTGAGCGCTGCGTTACGTCGCCGCCATCTTGTGTGTGGCAGCAGATCGGAGCTCCTTCAGTCCTGTTCTCTGTGTTTCAACCGTTTTACGAAAAAAACTGGATTCAATGGCATCACCTTCCCCAGGTAAGGATGAAAGATCAGAATTACTTTGCAGCCAGAAATTCACTTCTATACAACCGAAAAATATTTCCTAAATTGGCCCAAAGTAACCGCTGATTGTTAGCATAGCAGCTAACGTTTTCATACTGTTTTCTAATGAGAGAGGTGATGAAAAACCGCTGTTAGAGGAGAAGTTCATTAGAAACCAGAGGATTTAGTGAGGAAAGGTCAGTCAGGATCAGAGCTGGAGCTGCTGCTCTTCAGTCTGTTTCCAGCTCAGCTTCTCCATGTCGGTATTTAGCTATAAAGATGCTCCGAGTCAGAGCCCAACATGCTGAAAATGGCTTTTTATGAATGTGAAGGAAACATATACGTAGTTTCTATTTTGGATAATTTCTCTTTTATCCTCGGCTTCAGCCTGTGAACCAGGACGTCTCAGAAGTCATTGAGTTCTCCCAGTGAGACCAGCAGACTGAAGCCTGTGACCAGTGTTCCCAGTATAATAAATAAATGTTTATTCTTTCACTTTGTGTATTTTTAAATATCTCAATCTGAAGTATTAGTGTATTAATACAGCTTATGTAATGAAATAAAAATAATTTACTCAGAATTATTTTCACTCTTTGCTGTCAATAGCAGAGTTGACTTACTGCAATACATATCTTTTTCTTTGGAAAAACGTAAGAAAAATGTGTAGTTTATTGTCTGACAATGACTGATTTATAAGTCAAAATTCATTTCTCAATGTATAAAAAATAAATACAAGAAAATTATTTGTTTCTTGTCTTGAAATGTTAAATGTACATTAAATTATGGAATTATGTAAATATGTTATTTAATTAAACACTGTAAAAGTGTCTGTTCATCAATGTTAATATAAAAATGATCAGAATCATTTCTACCAAATAAAACATTGTGCTCTTTATTCAGAAATCCCCCAAAACAATTAAATAATCACATCAAAAGTTAGAAACTCTCTTCAGTCATTTCTTTGATTGCCAAATATATTAATGTGTGTGAAAATGTGTCAATGACAGAAATTAATTTAAAATATTTTGTCAAACGCCAATTTCTGAAGTTCGGTCCATTTACTTGTATTAGCTTACTGGCACATATTCCACATTCAATATGGCGGACGCTGTGACGTATCACAGCAACGGGCCGACCCGCTCCATAAGGCGTCTACTGTTCATGTCTGTGATAGAGACCGTTCGTTTTCCTGTTGATCCGGAGAAACTAATTTTTCCTACCGCAGCCAGCGTCCCTGAACGACTCTGAACCCTGATTGGCAGCCGCAGGTGCCAGCTTGCAGCGGTGGGCGGGGCTTGCTGTCACTGGACGTGTCCGCTGTCAGCTGGGCTCAACAGGTCTAAAGGTACCGAAGCTTCTAAACCGGGCTTTGGGGGGTTCGTCCGGTCCGGAACCGGTTCTGATCGCTGCTCACCAGGCGGCACGCGGCCGCTGCCGGACCGCAATACGGTTCTGTTCGCTCCGCCGGCAGCCTGCTCCGAGCCTGTTAGCTTAGCTCTTAGCTTCCAGGTGTTTTTAAGCCGCTGAGTGACGTCACACAGTATAAATAACGGCGCTGACGTCAGAGGCCACTCGGAAGTTTGCTTCTGTTCTTTTAACTGATTAATTGGAAGAAATGAGTTGAATTTGTCACATAAATGAAGTTTTAAGGGATTTAGTTTAAATAAGTAGTGAATGTTCCTGCGCTGTTACCCGGAAGTGGAAATGTGACCTCTGGGTTTATCCTGGAGGTCATGTGGAGCCTTTAAATAGGCTGGTATTTATTACCATGACTTCAGTCAGGTCCACACAGTTAAAGGATCAGGTTCTGGGCTCTGTTCTGAAACCGTTTGGATCTGAAATCTTTCTTTTAATCCTTCATTTCAAACATTTTTTAGAAAATAATCATGAAACTTTCAGAAAACAATTCTTGATATTCTGCCATTTTAGTCACAGCGACTGTCAGTTGTAGTTTATATGGAAAAGTAGCCCTTCAAAGGGCAAAGGTCACGAGGTTCACTGTAAAACATGAATTTGTATCAGAATAAACTGAGAAAGTTCTGGAAACAAAAACTATTTATTGGTTTTATTCTATTAAATCATTGAATTGAACAGCAGTGAGTTTCCAGCTGGTTCTGGACCCGACCAGAACCTCCTGAATCTGACCAGAACCTGCTCAACCCGACCAGAACCTCCTGAATCTGACCAGAACCTGCTCAACCCGACCAGAACCTCCTGAATCTGACCAGAACCTCCTCAACCCGACCAGAACCTCCTCAACCCGACCAGAACCTCCTGAATCTGACCAGAACCTGCTCAACCCGACCAGAACCTGCTCAACCCGACCAGAACCTGCTCAACCCGACCAGAACCTGCTCAAC
>NW_006800702.1:44639-50034 GCF_000485575.1 Poecilia formosa | reverse complement strand
ACCTTCCAGGAGGTGGTCAAGGTCAGAACCGGGCCAGAACTGGGTCAGAACCTGGACACCTTCCAGGAGGTGGTCAAGGTCAGAACCGGGCCAGAACTGGGTCAGAACCTGGACACCTTCCAGGAGGTGGTCAAGGTCAGAACTGGACCAGAACCGTGAATAGAACTGAACTGAAGACTCCAATCAGACCAGCTTTAACCATCAAGCCCGGTCCGGTTCTGACCCGTCCAGGTCAACCAAACGAAACCAGAACCAGTCCAGAGCTCCCTCCAGAGTAGCTGGGTCGGTACTGGAGGTCCGGTTCTGATGCTTACATGGTTCTGACCCAGAGTCCAGATGAAGCGGTTCCGGTTCTGATTCCACTCTGCTTCCCTTCCAGCCAATGTTGGAACATGTTCGGATCCACCCAGAACTCGTAACCGGAACCCAGGACTACGAACTGGACCCGTCCAGGTGAGCCGACCAGAACCATTCACACGGGGACCAGAACAACCCGGATCTGTTTCTGAACCGGAACCCACACCGGACCTCCTGTTTCTGAATCAGTTCGGGTTCACCATTTGGGTCAGAGCTGAACTGATGTTCTGGTTCTGACCCCTGACCTCTGACCCCAGGTGGAGGTGCTGTGAGGTCCATGACATCATCATGGAGTGCTGCCGGCTGTCTCTGGACCCGCTGGAGGACGCCTGCTGCCCCGCACCCCTGCCTCACCTGGACCTCAGCCCCGCCCCCCAGGACTGGCAGCCAATCAGCAGCTCAGGTGAAGAACATAACCACAGAGGCCCGGTTGGAGGCCCGGTTGGAGGCCCGGTTGGAGGTCCCACCATGACACTGTTTCTGTTTGTCTGTTGGCAGGAAGCTCAGTGGGTAAGCTGACGCTAAGCTCCTCCCACATCCAGGTAACTCTCACACAGCCGTACCACCTGGGCCAGAACCGGTCAGCTAGCAGTTGGTTCTGGTACCAGCAGAAAGACCCAGTTCTGTTAGGAACCAGAACATCCAGCAAATTACTCCACCTGTATGTTCAGGCTAACGATGTCACATGGAGCCCTTCCTCTCAATGTGGCTTGGCCACGCCCCCTCCTGAGCCTGCATCTCCAGGCCCCGCCCCCTCGCTGAGCAGGTGTACCTCCATCTCAGGTGAACGCCCTCACCTGTGTGTGTGTGTGTGTGTGTGTGTGTGTGTCAGTGGCAGCCCTGTCTAATGCTGTCTTTGTTTGCAGGTGTGAAATGTCCCTCACCTGACTCTGTACCTGTGACCACGCCCAGTGAAGGTAGCCACCAACCTGCCGGCGTCCTCCAGGTGCGATCAGGCGTCTCTGTCAAGGAGCAGCTGGAAGATGGCCGCTATCTGTCCTCACAGGTGAAGCAGCAGCCAATTAGAGCGCAGGACGAGACGAGCCTAAGTCAAGTCATCAGCAGTGACCTGAGCAGTCCAGGTAAGTTTCCCACCTTGGCTAGGGGAGGCGCCGGATCAGAGTGGCCATGTTGGTCATTCTCCTGTGTTAGATTTAGAGAGGCTAACAACTAGCATCCTGAGGCTAGTTAGCCTAGCATTAATCATTATTCAGATCAGTACCTTCGCCTCTTGCTAGTGGGATGTAGCCACTGCTGGGTGGACAGTCGTCTTCATTTGGTGCTAATAGTTATTAGCTAATAGCTATTAATGTGTCTTAAATACAAACTTTGTTTGTCTGCAGACATCAGACTGCCATCTTCCTCCTCCCAGCTCCTCCTCCGTACTTCCACTGCCAGCTGCGATGACTCTTCCACTGACCCCGCCCCTTCTCACATTGACCCCGCCCCCTCTCTTCCTGGCCCCGCCCCTCCCTATGAGCCGCTGTTTGAACTGGCTCTGCCTCATGCAGCCATGCTTTTCATCAGGAGGAAGACACAGGTGAGCCCACCTGGTGGAAGGCAGGTGTACGGCTCTGCTCAGAGTGCTGAGTGTATTCTGTCCTGCAGGACGCTCTGGAGAGCGCTGCAGGGCAGCAGCAACAGGTGGAGGAGGAGCGGAGCTCCATGTCTCCTCTGAAGGTTCTGGAGCAGATGATCGTTCATGGGAGCGACGCTCATGAGCGCCTCAGCAGGAGGTGAGCTTCAGGAAGGTTGGCGGTGGGAAACCGGCCTCACCTGGCCGGTTTCCCACCGGTCATGTGACCACGCTGTTATGTCACTGCAGGTCGTCAGCGGGGAGCAGGTTGGACCGGAGTCACCTGGGAGGTAAACAGCAGAGCATGAAAAGCAAAGGTACCTGACCATCAGTAAGCTCGCTAGCGCCACCTGCAGCTGCTGTCAAACACGTGCGCTTCCTCCGTTTCCATGACGACATTTGGCAGGAAGTGGGACGTTTTTCAGCCCAGTTATCGTTCTGAGGATTTTCAGCTCACAGTGACAATGGTTCTGACCCGGTTAGACATCCAGAACCTTCTGGGTTTCATCACTGTGGTTCTGTCTCCAGCTGCTGGAGGACTTCCTGGTTTCTGTCCAATCCAAGCCCAGAGAGACCCGCCCATTCATTTCCTGTCCTCAGTCAGAGGGCCGTCATATCCCCAGACCGGCAGCAGGTGGTGCTGCAGAGTTTACAGCTTTCACCTGAACAGCCACTAGATGGCAGTGTAGCGCACCGAGCAGCCCATCTGTTAGTAACTGGTTACTAACCGGTTTGACCAGTCAGGCTGACCCGATGCTCAAACTGCAACCTGGCAGGGTGTGTTTACTTTGGGTGTTTGTGGGAGTTTTCTTTGTGGTGCTGGGTGGAGCAGTGTGATGTCTGTGAGGTCAGAGGTTAGCCTCCTGTCTCTGTGTGGCGCCAGGTCCCGCCCCCCAGGGGGAGGAGCTTCAGAGGAGCCAGCTGCTGCTGGTCCACAGCCAGCTTCAGTACGAGCGCTTCAAGCGGCAGCAGCACGCCATCAGGAACCGCCGCCTGCTGCGTCGGGTCATCAACGCCACGGCGCTGGAGGAGCAGACGGTTGCCATGGTAACAGTCCCCGCCCACACCGGGCCGTCCCACAGCGGGGGGTCTCCCTGTCTAACCCGCTCCTGTGTTTGAGGCAGAAGGCGCAGCTGGGCGTTCAGGACCAGGAGATCCGCAGCCTGAGGTCGAGTCTGAGCGAAGAGCAGCGGCGCCTCAACCAGCTGCAGCAGGACGGACGGACCCAAACGGACCGCCTGCTGGAACAGAACCAGCAGCTGCTGCTGCAGCAACAGCGCCACCAGCAGGACAACCAGCAGCTGCAGGTCAGCAGCAGACTCACACCGCTCTCTGCTCCTATTGGCTGTCTACCAGCAGCGTGTGCTGTGATTGGCTGTTTCAGAGCGACCTGGAGGACTGCCATGGCCGGCTGAGGGAGCTGGAGGCGGAGCTCCAGGGAGCCAATAGGAAGGCCAAACACGCTGAGCAGCAGCTGACACAGCTGGGCCTGAAGGTGAGGGCAACTCTGATTGGTTGAGTAACAGGAAGTGGTTCTGGTACCAAACAGATCCAGAAGTGACATCGGACTCTTGAGCTGTGAAAATGATCTGATGTTTGGAGCCGTTGAATATCCGGCGTGTCAGGAATCCCGGTTCTTCCTGATCAACACTAATCAGATCATCCAGGTTTCTGATGATGGGTTCTGCTGGGTCAGCAGAACCAGAACCAGAGTGAATCCCTTCCAGAACTCTGGTTAGCGGTGTGTGTGTGTGTTTCTGCAGCTGTGCAGCAGTGAGCAGCAGCAGCAGCAGGTCTTCCTGCTGGACCAGCAGCTCGTCCTGCTGAGGGAAACCAACAGAGCTCTGAGCCAGCAGCTGGACGAGGCCGCCGCCCCCAGCTGGACCGTAAGTCCACGGAGCTCTCTGCTGATTGGCCGGCGAGAACCGTCTGTAAAGCTGCTGCCTTCCCAGGAGGAGGCCATGCTGCGGCGCAGCGCGGGGAACGACTTCCAGAGGCTGAAGGACTGCGACGTCCTGCAGAAACAGAAGCTGGAGGCAGCCAGTCACAGGATAGCAGAGCTGGAGAGCCAGCTGGCCAGGAAGGACAAGCTGATCCTGGAGCTGAAGAAGCTGCTGGAGGAAACCAAGAGCCACAGCAGGTCAGAGTCTGGCGCTGACAGCCCAGCAGAACCTCACAGCGTTTCTCTTCAGAACCTTTTCTTAGGTTGCAGAGTTAGCCTGTTAGCCGCCGTAGAGCTTCAGTTAGAAAGCAGCAGGACATTTTAACTGCAGTTCATCCTGCTGTGCTTCAGGGCGGAGCTGTCGGCCTCAGAGAGTCGATGTGTGGCCCTGAGGAGAGTCAGCCAGACGCTGCAGACGGAGATGCTCCACCTGTACAGCCAGGTTCACCTGGACACTCACACAGGAAGTGACACGTGCACACACAACCCGGCTCTGGATGCCGGCAGCAGGTAAGGCCTTCAGCTCTGAACCCATCATGAAGCTCCGGCTGCAGGTCTGCTGATGTCATCTGTGTCTGTTTCTCTGGCCAATCAGAAACAGCCCCTCCACTCAGGATGGCTACAAGCCCCGCCCCTCTTCTTCTTCTGCTGTGGGAATCATAAACGGCGCTGTGGAGGCCCTCTCCTCCTCCTCGCCCCTCTCCGCCTCGCCCATCGACTCCCCGCTGGCTGTCGGATCTTTCCTGGAGCAGCAGGCGCGGCGGCTGTTTGGGCCGAACAGCCAGAGCCAGGAGGAGGAGGAGGAAGAGGAGGAGGTCCCAGCAGGGAGCCCTCCTCTGGGTCAGGAGGTGGAGGAGGCCACCCTCCTCACTGGGAGTCCTCAGCTGGAGCCTCCTGCTCCAGCTGCAGACCTGGAGCTCAGCATCCGCCAGCGGAGACACGAGCTCAGCATCATGGACTACAACGAGTCGCTGCCTGAGTTCTGATGGAGGAGCAGCAGGTTCAGCTCTAAGGGGACCTGGACCTCAGGTGGGGCTCAGACTGGACCCTCCTGGGTCAACAGGAAGCAGAATCGCTCTCCACTTCCTGAGTCACTTAAGAAACAGAGAGCCAGATTAATGAGATGTTGAGATAAAATCAGTTTGGGTCAGACAGTTTCTCATCGTGATCAACTCTGCAGATTCTCTCAGGTTTACGTTCAACCAATCGGTGATCAGGTGCTTCTTATTGATTGATTGATCTGTGATTTTTCTGTTTCCGGCCTGCTAACCTGAAGAATAAAGTCAACTGGAGCTTTATTGTCATCTCAGTCATTTACACACAGCAGCAGCAGCCTCACACTCAGACTGGAAATCAAGGTAACTTCAGCGAACAATGAATAGATCAATAAACTATCTCAAATATTCAGAAACTTTACCTGAAGAAAGAAAAAGTTGTGGAGAGGAGCGTTCAGTGTTTGGGCAGCAGGGCATTTAGGGGAAGAAGCTTTCTGACAGGAAAACAGGACAAACATGGAGACT
>NW_006800702.1:37249-39085 GCF_000485575.1 Poecilia formosa | reverse complement strand
AAGAATGTCCCTACAGGTCACCATTTACTATGGAGTTGGATGTGACTCATATGGAGCTAAAACCGTCTCATAATTCACAAATGCACAAGACGAGATTCACACTGGCCCCGGCCCGGGCCCAGATGGGTGCCCACGGGGCCTCGGGTCTGGAGGTGCCAGGGAGGGAGGAATGGCTTCAAGTCGCTTTAATGTCTGATTTTAGACGGAGAAAGTTGCTTTCCCTCAATGGAATATATAATAGTCAGTCCCAGTGACTGCTTCACTCACGGTTTAGCCAATGTGCTTCCTGGGGCCCGGTCATTGGCCCCGCCCCCGCCCCGACTCTGACTTGTTCCGCCAGTGATCTAATATATTAGCTATTTATCTCCATGTTATCGTTATTAATGTTAATCGATTTAATTGTGCCACTATCATCACAATGTGGTACGTTGGTGCGGATGCACCTTTAAGGTGAGTGGTGGGCCTTTAAAGCAGGTGTGGCTCACATGTTGTATTGAGACGGCTGAGCTTCTGTGATCCTGTCCTTCCTCAAGCATCGAATGATGGTCTTCAGGTTAGTTTTGTGATTTCCCTTCTGTTGGATTTTAGATTAGTTTGTAGTGATTGTGCTTCCTTTGGGTTCAGGATCGCGGTTGGGTTGGTTTTGCTCTCTGGGACTGGGTGTGGTCAGACAGCTCTTAACCGAGGTAGGTGGGTTCATTGTCAGCTTGTTGGGCTCGGCGCCGTAGTTCACCTTAAATTTTATTTTTAGATCCTGAGTTGTTTGGGGCTTGACGGTGGATTGTTGTGGCTCCCCCCTCCCTCCCTTTCAGCTGGGTGTCATTTACTCAACTGATTTATTTTTATTCTGGCCAGGGTTCAACCGTTTATGGCGGGTCCTTACTGTCTTTCAGTACGTTTATTTGCAGTTTGTATTTATTTTTTATTTTTTTGACCTTGGGTACAGCTTTAGATCCTCTTTCTACCAGATCACACAGATAAGTTTGTAAAAATGGACAGAGGCACTGCTGTTTATTGAATTCACAAATGTTTCATGAGCAAAAATAGTCAATTTATTTTATTATACCAAGTGACCACACTAAAAATGGAAGTCTTAAAGCTGAAAAATAATTAAAACCCAATTAGATAAAAAATTTGACTGTTTGGGGGGGAATAATAATAAAGAAAACACAAACAAAACTAAATACACCCAAGTGTTCCCCAACAAAAGCACATTCACACAAAGATCCCTAGTGAATACAAAGAAAGAAAGAAAAAACTCCCCTTCCACTAGTCTCAGTCTGAATAAAACAGCCTAGGACCCAGGGACAGCCTAGGACCCAGGGACAGCATAGGACCCAGGGACAGCCTAGGACCCAGGGACAGCATAGGACCCAGGGACAGCATAGGACCCAGGGACAGCATAGGACCCAGGGACAGCCTAGGACCCAGGGACAGCATAGGACCCAGGGACAGCATAGGACCCAGGGACAACATNCATAGGACCCAGGGACAGCATAGGACCCAGGGACAGCCTAGGACCCAGGGACAGCATAGGACCCAGGGACAGCATAGGACCCAGGGACAACATAGGACCCAGGGACAGCCTAGGACCCAGGGACAGCATAGGTCCCAGGGACAACATAGGACCCAGGGACAGCATAGGACCCAGGGACAGCATAGGACCCAGGGACAGCCTAGGACCCAGGGACAGCATAGGTCCCAGGGACAACATAGGACCCAGGGACAGCCTAGGACCCAGGGACAACATAGGACCCAGGGACAACATAGGACCCAGGGACAACATAGGACCCAGGGACAGCATAGGTCCCAGGGACAGCATAGGACCCAGGGACA
>NW_006800702.1:25902-35369 GCF_000485575.1 Poecilia formosa | reverse complement strand
ATTGCATTTGAATTTTTAAAAGTTGAATTTTTTTATATGCTGAATTTTTTTTAACACTGAAAAAATATATATTGAAAATTTTATCTTTGAAATAGGAATGTGAATTTTTTTAACATATGAAAATTGCAAACATGTACAAATAATGACACTGAATTTTAAAAAAAATTGAATTCAGATGCATTTTTTATTCAAATTCTGATGGCACATATTTACTTCCATAAATATGCCCCAGTTACACAGGTTTCATTTGTCAGTCGCTTGCATGATTTGTTTTATTTAGTTTGTTCTTTGCTTTGCTCGTCTTGCTTTTTGCTGTTCATTTGTTCTGCTTGTTTTTCTTTGCAGTGTTTTGTTTTTTGTTTTCTGTATTAATTTCTTTCTTTAGTTATTAATTGGGTTTGAAAACAGAACTTGCCGAGCTGATGTGTAATATTATGTATTCTGTGAAGTTTGTAAGCTGTCTTCTATCCTATTGTTGTATGCATATTTTAAACTTTTGGAGAAAATAAATCATTAATTTTAAAACATTATGATCCACCTCTCTTTGTTGTCCTGACCTGGCGTGGCCTTTTTGTAGACATTAGAAGCTGAATAGTCCTGGGGCCAAGATCCCAGGTGGATTGTTGGTTGTAATGTTTTAAAATTTAAATAGTAAATTTTTGCCATAACAAACTAGCGATCTTCAGCACACCTAACTCCTATATTAGCGCATCAGCAGAGCTCTGGTGAGTAAGCTATGCTACCGAGCTATGCTAGCACTTCTGCATGCTAATAGCATCAGACTAGCGTCTTTCTACATAGTTGAATTTATTACAGATAATAATAGGCTTTGTATATTAGTAATTATTATAAAGCCCTGGTCCTTAAATGATAAATTATCATAGCAGTGTAATAATTCACTGAGGTCGCGCTTTTCAAAAAAACAAAGTGCTGTTTTTATTTTATCATACAAAGCATAATAGGCAAAAGTATGTATCTATTTCGAAAATGCACATTGATGTGCATTACTTTAATTTTATTGTTAGCAGGAGCTGGCCTTTACTGTTTTATTGTCAGTCGGTGATGTTTCGTCTTTGTTGTGATTGTGAGTCTTTGACATCATCAGTAAAGTCCAACTGAGAATAAATAAATACATTTCAGAAAACTGGTGGATGATAATTCATACATTGTTTATGCAATATATTTGGGTTCTTGTCTAATACTTTACATGAAGGAGCGATCTGAACACCGATGTTGACCCCGAGGTTTATTGTCTAGGTTACCGTTAAAAATAACCAAACATCACAACCTTACATGTGTGCATGCGCTGGTGGGTATTAGTATAACCCCACTGACTACAACCAGCATCAAGACATAATAAATATGAATATATTACAGTTTATATTTCATTGTATTTAAAAAAAATCAACATTATAAACTAGGAGGTAGCACAGTTATTCTGAAGTGCAGCAGGTTGATCTGTCTTATATTTGAAAGCCATGTTTAAACAGCAGCATTGATGATGTCATTTTTACTGGATTATCTCTCAAAACTGGATTTGTTTAAGTATGCATATGAATTTGAGACAATCATTACTTCAGATTTTTAAAAAAGATCTACATCTATATACATTTTTGTTGATTAATCAGTACAATTTTTCTCCTGCATAGTGTCACCAGATGTGCTGTGTGACCCGGTGAAGGGGCAGCCGCTTCCAGACCTGCAGGACTTTCACCAGGACTTGGTGAATCTGAAGCTCTGAGCTCCAGACGTTCTGGTTTGGACTTGTGTAGGGTCACCTGTTGTGTAGGGTCACCTGTTGTGTAGGGTCACCCTTTGTGTAGGGTCACCTGTTGTGTAGGGTCACATGTTGTGTAGGGTCACATGTTGTGTAGNCATAGGACCCAGGGACAGCATAGGTCCCAGGGACAGCATAGGACCCAGGGACAACATAGGACCCAGGGACAGCATAGGTCCCAGGGACAGCATATAGGTCCCTAGGACCAGTTTAAAACTAGCCAGAGGGCTGCAGCAGAAACTCCCTTTCCCTAAACAAAACCCCAAAAAAGAAAAATTCTTTTTAATCAACAATAACCATCTAAAAATAAACTGAAACAAAAAATTGGAATCAAAACAAATCAAAAACTGAAACAGTAGCAGGCCAACCTACACACAAAAGAAATCAAGTTAGACAAGAACATTAACCAGCCAGATGAATCATAACGGCCCTTACCTTCTCTAAAGTGAAACCAGTAAATGACGTCACTCTCTAAAGTGCGTTTCCTTCGACAATCAGTGGCAGAATCAGACATAAATTGTAAACTCACTTCACGATCGATGTTAATACCTTTGCACAAGTCATCAGCCTGCATCTGATCTCCTTCTTCTGATTTTATTGGCGGGTGACATCTAACGTTAAGATGTCTTATCGCCATCCACTATGCTGGAGTGGGGACCAGAGTATCTCCATTTATTCTAAATTCTCATAAATAATCCTGTTTTCTTAAAAAAATTAATAACTGTTTTATTTATTTTATGTTTATTTAATATCTTATTTAATTTTAATGTCTCTATATCATATTTCATAATTTCTCGTTTTAGCTTCTCTCTACTTGATGCATATTTTTCACAATGAATTATTACATGTTCTACTGTTTCCATATCCCTACCGTGCTCACAACTACCTGTTGGATGTTTCCCTATCAAATGTAAAGTTTTATTTAATCCGGTATGTCCGATCCTCAATCTTGTCATTACTAATTGTTCTTTTCAGTTTTCTCCAATTATTTCCATATTTCCTACTTTCTTTGTATATTAAATAAATGACGACCTTTATTTCCTTCCTCCCATAATTGTTGCCATTCAGACTTAATTTTTCTCTTAATAACTGATTTTATTTCAGATTTACAATACGCTATTTCCATAATTTCCTTTTGTTTTAACAATTCTTTAGCTAAACGATCTGCCATTCATTCCCTTCTATGTCTTTATGAGCAGGTGCCCACATAAACCTTTATTTGAATTTGTGTTATTCTAAATAATATTTCATAAATTTTATATACTATTTCCATGCAACTTTCAGATTAACTATTTAAAATGGACATTAATGGTGATAATGAATCTGAACATTTTCAGTTCTATTTTGTTCTATGCACTGTAAGGCCATCAGGATTGCTAACATTTCCACTGTATAAACAGATAAATAATCTGTTTATCTGTTCAGGAATAACATAAGCAAATCCTGTTTTATTTGAACCTAAATCTTTTGAGCCATCTGTATATATAACTGTAAAGGATTTATATATATTTCTAATTCTGTTATTCACAAAATTTTCCCAATTATCATCTTTATTTATCTGCATTTCTTTGTAAACTTCTAGATCTACACTCACATATGGAAATAACCAATAAGGTGTAATTGGATAAGGCACCGCAGCAGAGCACGTCTTTCCCTGTATACCTATTTCCCTAGAGCATTTATCTGCTGCCCAGGCAAAACAGACTGTTTTAGCTTCATCACTCTCCCAGCAAGGTCTCAAAGTTCCTACTGCTGTATTATTTTCCTCCTTATGTCCCTGCAAACCTACCCAATAATTCAGCATAATTTGCTTTTGCCTTAAATATAAAGGAATCTCCCCCATTTCTACCTGCACTGCCACAGATGGAGATGTCTTCAAAGCGCCACAGCATAATCTCAAAGCTTGATTCTGAATAACTTCTAACTTACTAATCACTGTTTTTGCAGCTTGCCCGTAAACTTCACATCCATAATCTAACACTGATCTGATCAAAGCAACATAGATCTTTTTTAAATTAATTTTATTTGTACCCCAATCTAATCCTGTTAAACACCTGATTATATTTGTAACTTCTTTACATTTCCCTTCAATATACTTTATATGATCACCCCATAAAAGCTTAGAATCAAATATGATTCCTAAAAAACAAAATTTACTCACTTTTTCTATTTTTTTCCCCCATACATTTTCAAATCCGTTTCTTCGATCTTCTTCCTACCAAATGCAACCGTCTTTGTTTTACCTACTGAGAATTTAACTCCCCATTTATAAGCCCAATTTTCAACAGATTTTATAGCTTTTTGTATTTTCTCACACACTAATCTTACATTTTCTCCCTTTCCTTCACAAGGCTCCATCATCAGCAAATAATGACTGCTTGACATTCTGATCACCTTCTGTAAAAACATCATTAATCATGATTGAAAACAATAAAGGACTGATAATGCTTCCCTGTGGAGTACCATTATCAATTTTATATTTATTGGATCTTTTTACTCCTAACTGTACCTGTATAACTCTGTTCAACAAAAAATCTCTAATCCAATTATAGGTCCTTCCTGTAATCCCCATTTTATATAATTTTATAAGCAACCCATCCTTCCATACCATGTCATATGCTTTTTCAATGTCAAAGAATATTGCTACCAGTATTTCCCTATTAATTTGAGCTTTTCTAATGTCTGATTCTAAGCAGATAACTGGATCCATTGTACTCCTTCCTTTTCTGAATCCACTTTGACACGGGGACAGAAGTCCTTTACTTTCTACATAGTATGTAATCCTTCCTGTTATCATTCTCTCCATAATCTTTCCTAAACATGAAGTGCAATTGGTCTATAACTTAGAGGGTTTGTTGGATCTTTTCCTGGTTTAATAATTGGCACAATAATTGCTTCCTTCCAATTAGATGGTAATCTTCCTTCTTTCCAGATCTTATTAAATAAACCTAGAAGTTTTCCTTCAGCCTGACTCCCTAAATGTTTTAGCATAATATAACATATCTGATCTTTTCCTGGTGCTTAGTCCTGATCTCAGTATTGCTTTCTTCATTTCCTGCATAGAAAAATAAACATCCATTACATTACCTGGGTTTGTTCTGTCTTCTAAAATAACATTATTTGCCCTTCTTGTCTGCTCCCTCCTACATTTCCCTTGTTCTGTCAAGTTATCTGAACTATGAATTTTTGCAAATGTTCTGCCATTACTTCTACTTTCTCTTCATTTGTTACTGCTGTTCCTTCTTCATGTTTTAGAATTGGGTTTGTCCTCTCCTGTCTATTTCCCTTCATTTTCTTAATCATTCCCCATACATTATTTATAGGAGTTGTTCTGCCAATTGAATCACAAAAAACTCTCCATTTTGTCCTCTTTGCCTTCTTAATAATTTTCTTTGCTTCTGCTTGATATTTTTTAAATTCAATTAAATTTTTAAAATTGTGTGTTCTCTTCAATATTCTTTTGTCCACCAAGGCATCTCTTTCTTTTTGCTCTTACCTTCACTTACAGGAATTATTTTTGCTGCTTTCAATATAACTTCCCTAATCTTTTCCTCTATACTCTCTATATCTAGATTTAAATAGACTTCCTCCATATTTTTCTCACATATATATTTAAATATCTTCCATTTTGCCTTACTAAATATCCACCTTTCCTGCCTTTCTGCTATCCCTTTCTCTTCAGATATAAAGATTTTACAAAAAATTGCAAAATGATCACTACCTATTGTTGTTTCTTGTTCTATTTTCCACTCACATAATCCCGCTAAATCTCTAGACACCAAAGTTAAATCTATAGCTGAGTAATTTCCTGTATGCACATCTATTCTTGTTCCTCTTCCATCATTCATAGATACTAATTGATTATCTTCCAACAGCTGTTCTATTATATCTCCATGTGTATCTGTTCTCTGCCCTCCCCATAAACTGTTATGATCTGCACATCAAATAATTGTTTTTATTTTGTCCCTGAATTTCTTTTAATTTATGCAAGTCTAATCTTCTACATGGATTGTAATAATTCATTATAGTAAATGGCTCTGCCTTTATCCAAATTTCCACAATTACAAACTCATCCTCTTTTCCTCTCTTAATCACTAAACGGCAACCCTTCCCTAATAAATATGGCACATCCTCCACCATCACCTTCAATCAAATCTAACAGCAAAATATTTTAATATTTTAAATTCTAATTGGGGTTTTAACCAAGTTTCTTGTATACAAATAATCTCTGGAGTTTCTTCTAATTTATCAATAAAATGCTTCAATTCTTGTCCATTTGATATTAAACTTCTTGCATTCCATCATTATCTGATCCATTCTGCCTCCTGACTGGCCTGAGCGCTGAGCTCATCCCTCACTTCCTCCCAGGTCATTTCATTGATGTTAAGATGATTTGCTGCTGCTTTCACAATCACTTGAATTGTTTCTGTTTTTGACTTAATTTCCATTGTTGCATTTATAACTCCTGCAATAAATGTCACTAATTTTCTTAGATACACATACATTTCATTTTCTTTTGTTTAATTCTGTATTCATCCTGTTTTCCACCCCAACCTCAGTTCTTTGCTTTACCACTTTAACATTAACTTTAACTTTAACGTAGTTTGGATAGAGCAGTGGCCTGATAAAGAAGGCTGGTTCTGTTCTGGAGATAATGGTAAGAAGAATGATTCTTCATAAAATGAAGACGGTTACAGACAACCCTGAGCATCCTCTTCATGAGACTGAGAAAACAGAGTGTCTTCAGTCAGAGGCGTCTTCAGATTCGCTGTAATACAGACTGCACCAGAGATCTTTCCTGCCAACAGCCATCACCATCTACAATAACTCTTTGAAGAGTCTGAATTAATGAGCCACATATAATTTAATTTCCCTTTGTGATAAAGTATTTTTGAAATGTAAAGTATTACAGCAACTTTTTTCAGTACTTTCTTCTAAATATTACAGTGATCACCGGCTTTGTGATTCCAGTCTGATAGGATGTCTGCAGTGTATTGCTAAATTAGCCAGGTTTAGTAAAAAAGTACAATTATTGTTACCTTGAAAAGCATGAAAGTTGGTACAGTAGTAAAAACAGGCACTTTTTCTGATTGCCCTGTTGATGTAGCCATTTGTTTAAAATGATTGTTTAAAACACAGGAATTTTATTTAAAGCAGAACATCAGTTCTTTATTAAAATGTTCAAAACAAACTACTTGTTCAGCATCCCAGAAGGTCTGGGATCCTTTACAATGGACCTGGTCCATGGAGGACAGAGTCCTGGTGGATCCGGTTCTCACAGTCTGAAGGATTTCATGCCTCAGAGATTCCTACAGGACACAAAGAAATAAATATTTTATTTTAATCACTTGCTGTTAGTTGATTTTTTTCAGCAGTGCTAGCATAGCTCGGTAGCATAGCTTAGTCACCAGAGCTCTGCTGATGCGCTAATAAAGGAGTTAGGTGTGCTGAACATCGCTAGCTTGTGATGATAGTTGCACAATAAAATCGATTAACATTAATAACGATAACATGGAGATAAATAGCTAATATATTAGATATTTCACTTTCCACTCCTCTGTGCTGCCAGAAGCCAGGCTGAGGACTAAACTGTCAGTGCTTCATCAGCGCTGTTGGAATGGGTTAATGTGATTGGCTGAAAAATAGGTTACTCCAACATGGGGCTCCGTTCATATGATTGGCTGAAGCAAGGAAGCTATCTGATTGGTTGCTGATCACCAATGAGATAGACCATTTATTAAAAAAAAGACTGAATTTTGAGACGTCAGGGGAGCCTCAAAATTCACACAGCGCAACTCACAGGCCAGAGGGAGCTTTTAAGTGTGAATCCTGTGCATTTGTGAATTATGAGACAGTTTTAGCTCCATAGCAACATGGTAAACTCCCGCGGTAGATAATACAGCTTCATGGTAGCAGCTAGTAGCTTCATGTTATGTTTAGTTCATCCAAACAAGAACAAAGACAGTTCAAAAATGGTCGAAGAGTAAATTAATCAAAAATAAATATAAGAAACAGCAATTCCTTAAAAACTAAAGCAGTTCTGCGTAACTGAAGAGCCATTAAACGACCGTTAGCTTATTGTGCTAGTGCTAACAAACCTAGCTAAGACTAGCATGTTGCTTCACTCCTGGTGGTTTCCATGTATGTTGTATTTATTTATGTTTTACGGTGCACTTTATTTTACAATTGTGATGTCTTTGCTGATTCGTGGCGCCCCCTGCTGACCGTGTACACGAGACGTACTGTTCTGTAGAGAATTTTTAAGTCACACTCAATATTTTTTTAGTAATTGTAACATTAATAAGTATATATCTTTTCTTTCTTAGGAGTGGGGGGGTTGGTGACGTCTTTGCCAAAATTATAACTTTTAATATCTTAAAAACGAAAGCTGCACAAACGACAGTTTTAACGGCACAAACCTGCACTAACGGAGCACCAACCGCTCAGACTATTTGCTGGATTCTTTGACGTGGGTGGGGTGTCAGCTTCACACTGCCATTTTCACAGGGGAACAGAATTTCGCACAAGACTTGGCCCGCAAAAAATCTGTTTCTGCTCCTTAACGCAGAACACCGTCATCAGTGTAGCCGTTGCTAGGTAACCAGTCCCTCTCAGCACATTTACCAATGACGTCGTTCCATAGCAACAAGCTAAAGCGTCTCAGCAACTGCCAGTTAGACCTGAAGAGGAAAGTTCGTCCGTTTTTGTTTGCATCTCGTCCAGAACCAGAATCCAGAAGGGGAAGCAGAATACAGAGGTAAATACGGTGTTGAAGCTAACACAGTTCGGAGGAAACCCGATTGGGTTCGGGACTTTGGTGCCGAATTAAAGGAAACCTTTACGTCTCAAACCCAGTTTAACATCCATGAACCCGGAACGGAGCTGGTTCTGGTTCTGTTTGCTCTCAGGTTAGCTTTAGCCGTGACTGCTTCCGGGTTGTTTTACATAATGTCTCTCTAAATATGATTTTGTTCATGACTTAATGGGCTGGTCGGAACATTTCGACTCCTTATGACGCTGTTTGTTATCGGAACCATGCCCGCCCTTTATGGATCATCAAACTGGATGATTAGATTATTGCTGTTGATCCTGGAGGGAAGGAAGGAGCTGCTGTAGAGGTCAGTGTTGCAGACACTGCTGAACCCTCTGAGTGAAGATACTCAACTTTTTTCTACTCGATCACCTGCAGAGGCAGCAGTTACCATGGTAGCCGTTTTCAGCAGCCGTTACCATGGTAACAGAGACCGGTAGCTGAAAGGAGCTGGCCGTAAACTTCATGTCAGTAAGTTTACTGACATGTCATCAGATTATTTCACATGCGGATGATTTCCTACATTATAAATCCGTTTTCTGTTCATTTTGATTTTACATCAGACCAATAAAATGTAAACTGGTTCTATAAGCTGCCAAACGGGCCTGAGCAGAACCTGGTTCTGATCCAGTGTGGCTGTAAATGGTGCTGCCCAGAGGATGAGGTCTGTGTGTGGCAGCAGGCTGACCTTTAACCTTTACCCTGAGGTTAAAGCCCCACCATGGCCCTCAGGGGCCACAATATAAAGATATTATCTCAGATTCTCAGGTTTTTTGCGTGTTGCGTTCACTGACCAGGTTTTTTCCATGTTGCGTTCACTGACCAGGTTTCTTCCGTGTTGCGTTCACTGACCAGGTTTCTTCCGTGTTGCGTTCACTG
>NW_006800702.1:23851-25575 GCF_000485575.1 Poecilia formosa | reverse complement strand
CCAGCCTGGTAATGGAGCAGCCAGACGATCCGATCTCCTACCTCATCACCTTCTTGCAGAGGCTCAGCCTGGACAGTGGGTGTCAACAGGGTCGGTCTGGTTCTGTTGGACCCAGACGGCAGCAGAACCAGGACCGTGTCAGCCCGAGCTCGGGTTGACCCGGTCCTTGACCAGGGGGCTCCACTCACCGGACCGTTGTTCCTCTGCTCAGGTCCCCGAGTGCTGCTGCTCGGCCCGCCTGCTGTCGGCAAACACACGCTGGTCAGTTCATGTGACATCACTTCCTGTTATCACTTCCTGTCCATCTTCTGCTCCTCTCACTGGTTCCTCTTCTTCTGTGGTTTATCAGGCGAAGACGCTGAGTAATGAACTGAGAGCCGTTCACCTGACCTCCGAGAGTTTGCTGAAAGGACTCAGTGAGGAGGTAAGAACCAGAGGCCACGCCCACTTCCTGTTATATCAAAGGCCACGCCCACTTCCTGTGATCAGTAGGTATGTTTTATCCTGGTCCTCCGGGCTCCCAGCCCCGGTTCCGGTCCCTGGTTCTCCTCCCGGCTCCAGCACAGGATTTGAGTTGGTGGCTGATGAAGAGGCGTTTGCTGATTTGCGGTCATCATGTTGAAACAGGGGAACCTCAGGAGCCTCAGGAACCTCGTGGATAAATCTGCACACAGAAAGGTTCTGGATCCTGATTGGTTCTATAGAACCTGAAGTTCTAGAGTGTGTCTGTGGTTTCTGGTCGAGTCCAGTTCTTGTCTTGACAACCTGATGGTCCCGCCTCCTCTCCTTGCTCTTGCTCCCTTCTTATGCCTCCACCTCCACCGTGCTCCAACATGGAGTCACATGACCTGCATGTCTCTGTCCAGGAAGATTCTGCTGAGGTTCTGGTCCAGCAGCTGCAACAGAGACTGAAAGAGATGGACTGCTTTCACAAGGTGAGTCCAGGAGTACCGGGTTCAACTGCTGCTGTTCTGTTACCACCTAGTAGAACCAGCAGAACCAGGATTCTGCAGGGTTCTGCTAGTTCTGCCCTAATGGATCCATCTCTCCATCTGGCTTTGTTATGTTTCAGTTTAGCTCCATGCGCTCTCACTGATTAATGCTACGGGCTATTAGCATACCACAGGGTGACCAAATGTCCTCTTTTTCCCGGATATGTCAACTTTCACTGACCAGGTTTCTTCCGTGTTGCGTTCACTGACCTCGGGAGCGTGGGATGGATGAGACCATCCCATGCTCCCGAGGGGAGCGAAATCTTGTGGATTTCCCTTATTGATGAAAATGTTTTGATCGTTAACTAATGGAAGCCAATGTTTTATTGGCCTTTCTCTTCCTGGGGTTCTGCCTGGTTTGTGGTGAACAGCAGTGAAGTGCGCGGCAGGTGCATTCAGGTGGCAGCTTGCTGATGCTCAGCGGAGCTTTAAGGTTGACATAAATTTTCTCCCATCCTGGTCCCAACAATGGGAAACGTAGCGCACCCTTAGCGTGTTAGCTGGCTGAGTTCACCGTTAGCTTGTCAGCTGGCTGAGTTCACCGTTAGCTTGTCAGCTGGCTGAGTTCACCGTTAGCTTTTCAGCTGGCTGAGCTCACCGTTAGCTTGTCAGCTGGCTGAGTTCACCGTTAGCTTGTCAGCTGGCTGAGCTCACCGTTAGCTTGTCAGCTGGCTGAGTTCACCGTTAGCTTGTCAGCTGGCTGAGTTCAATGTTAGCATGTCAGCTGGCTGA
>NW_006800702.1:21660-22380 GCF_000485575.1 Poecilia formosa | reverse complement strand
ACTAGATCTATAAATAAACTGTTTGTATTTAGATGAAAAACAAACAGCGCACACCTCTCCAGCAGGACAACATAACAAAAGGGGCGGGGCTAAGGGACACAAACAATTTAAAGACAATACCACAGAAGAAGAAATAAAAAGGAGGGGCTTCCAGCCTTAAAGTAACACAGTTAAAACAATGAGTTTTAACAATGAGATATTTCAGTCAGGTAAGGAACAATACAAATAACCAAAAAAAAGGCATTTTGTGTAAATTACAACAAAAGAGAAATACAACCAGGTTAACAGAAAGAGAGTTCATCTGTTAACTGACTGAAGACGAATACAGGAGCTAAAAACTGAAGTTCTTTGAGGACTTTTTGTGGAACAGAGAATTGTTAGCATGCTGGAGACTTGATTAGTTCCCTTTCTCCACCCTCATGTTGTCTACTGACATGTGACTGAAGGGTGGCTGCAGCTTCACACGCCTGTCCACAGTTCGGGTTTGGTTCTACCAACGCAGCACTGTCCTCTCCTGAGAGAGAGCAGCCTCAGTGATCAGCACTAAATCGCCTTCAGTATTTCTCTTTTCTTCTGATCTCAACTGCTGCGTCTTTCAAGCTGCAGCTGCATCGATTAGCATGTTTGTGTGTGTTCCAGGTGTGTGTGTGTGTGTGTGTTCCAGGTGTGTGTGTGTGTGTGTGTTCCAGGGTCACCAGACTCCGCCCTGCTCCATCCCCC
>NW_006800702.1:8605-20944 GCF_000485575.1 Poecilia formosa | reverse complement strand
GGACTGTAATCTATAAAAAAAGAGCTGCCTGGTTGCTGCAGTGGAGATGAAGCAGCTGAAAGCCGATGCTTTAGCTCCGGACCGGACCAGAGCTGAAGCATCGGGTCGCACTCATCTGGACTGGATGGTCTCTGGGAGCTCCAGAGGTTCTGGTACTGTTGGGTCAGAACCAGGAAATGATGGTTCCAGGTTCTGGTTGGACTTGATGGAGAAACACTGAATGAAGCTAGGAGCTCCCTAGTTCTGATCCAGACTCAGTAACAGAACCTTAGCCAGCATTTTCCTCAGCATTTCTAGCTGGTTCTAATAGAACCGCTGAGGTTCTGTTAGAGCCATCCAGCATCAGGAGGTTCAGGTTCTGTTGGCCGTTCCAGGGCTGGGTGCTGGTTGGGATCCCTCAGACCCGTGTCCAGGTTCTGCAGCTCCAGCGGGCTGGAATCATCCCAGAACACGTTGGTAAGAACCGATGAAGCCTCCCAGCCGGGCCTGTCGGACCTGCAGCTGATCCAAAAGGTTCTACTGTGTTGGCAGTGATGCTGGACGCTCCAGAGGAAGTTCTGCTGCAGAGGAACCACGGCAAGCTCACCGACCCCATCACTGGAGGTGAGTCCGGTTTGGTCCGGCCTCATCACAGGACATCAGAACCTGCTCAGCATCACTTCCTGTCCCCAGACGTCTACCATCAGCTCTTCGTCCAGCCGGAGAACGACACCATCAGATGGCGCCTGGAGAAGGGGCGGAGCCTGTCTGACCAGCAGCTATTGGCCGAGGTGCAGCGCTACCGCTGTGAAGTCACAGCTCTGAAAGCGGCCTATCAGCACGTCCTGAAGGTCTTCAACGCAGACCAGCCTCCTGCTGACGTCTACCAGCAAGGTAGAGCCGGTAGAGGGGGCGGAGCCTGATCACATGACCACAACAGAACATACAGACATTAAAGCAACAATCTGCCATCTTCCTGTTGCCTCCGTCCTACTTCCTGTCTGTGTCCTTCTGGCAGTCATGTGATCAGCTGAAGTCCCCCTCAGAGTTCTGGAAGCAGATGTTGGGTTCTGATCCGACCCAAACTGAACCTGATGTCTGTCTCTGCTGGTCCCTCAGCTCTGACCTTCGTGCAGACCCGACGTCACTTCAGAACTCCAAGAATAGTTCTGGTTGGCCCGTCAGGGTCTGGAAAGAGCCACCTGGCCCGGCTGTTGTCTGAGAAGTACAAAGTGGTGGATGGTAAACACAGGATGGTTCTGACCCGGTTCTGGCCCAGTTCTGACCTGATTCTGACCCGGTTCTGATCTAGTCTTGACCTGGTCTTGACCCAGTTCTGACCTGATTCTGACCCGGTCCGGTCTGCCTCCAGTGAGCTGCGGCAGCCTGCTCCGGTCGGTGGTCTCTGACGGTTCTGCTCTAGGAGCTCAGATTCAGCCCTACATGGATGTCGGCCGCCCAGGTGAGTTCAGAACTGTCTCTCAGTTCTGAGGTTCTGGACGGGCTGGGTTCTGATCACTTGTGCTCAGTCCCAGACTCCCTTCTGATGCCGGTTCTGGAGGCCCGTCTGAGTCAGGTGGACTGCAGCTGCAGAGGTTGGATCCTGCACGGCTTCCCCTGTGACATGCAGCAGGCCAAGAGCCTACACGAGTCCCAGTACCAGCCCAATAGGTACCGAACCAGAACCAGAACCAGATCCCATAGTTCTGCTTCTGTCTCCTGCTCCTTCTCTTCCTCAGAGTCTTCTTCCTGGAGGCCAGTAATGACGTCTGCATGCAGCGGCTCTCCCTCAGAGGAACCGACCCTGTCAGCGGCGAGAGGTCAGGTGCAGGTCCGGCCGGGCCAGAACCCAGGCCAGGTTGTGCAGGTACCAGCTCACGGTTGCGTTTGGGCCTGCAGGTACCATGCCGTGACCCAACCAGCCCCCAGCTCTGAGGTCCAGGACCGGCTCCAGACGGCTCCGTATGACGGCAGCGGGGCGGTGACTCAGAGGCTGAGACAGTTCAGGTTCAACTGTGAAGGCCTGCAGGTAACCATGGCAACAGCTTTCATTTGCTGACCCGAAACATGGATCCGGATCAGAACCAGCAGAACAATCTGTGTCTCTGTCCAGACTATTTATCCAGATGCTATTCACCTGGACGCTGACCAGGACCCACACTCTGTGCTGGAGTCTCTGGAGAGCCGCCTCTACACCAACTGAAACCTGGACGCACCTGGACGCACCTGGACGTACCTGGACACAGCTGGACGCACCTGGACACAGCTGGACACACCTGGACACAGCTGGACACAGCTGGACGCACCTGGACACAGCTGGACGTACCTGGACTCACCTGGACAAGCAGTTGGGCTGAGCTGAGAACACCTGAGTTTACCTGGACTTGCTTGGGCAGAATGAAGGAACTTGATATTATAAGTTGTTTGGTTTTTAATAAAATCATTGTTGTTCTGCTGACTTCTGGTTCCAGTTCTGGTTCTGGTTCTGGTTCCGGTTTTGGTTCCATCAGATTTGCAGGAGGAGGATCCAAAATAATTTGTGTTTAATGGAAGATTCCGAATTTTCATTAAACACACAGATGGTCAGAAATTCTGACCATTCCGGGTCTGCCCTGGTTCCTGTCGAACAACTGGTTCAACGGAACTTTCAGGCCCAGTTTCTCCAGAACCAATCAGAACCAAATCTACTGGGAGGGAAGGAGAGCATGGGCGTGTCTCTGTTTCTGATTGGACAGAAACCAGGAAGTCCTCCAACAGAGAGAGAGAGAACCAAACTGGTTAAACCCAGAATGTTCTGGATGTTTAACCGGATCGGAACCATCATTGCTCTGAGCTGAAACATTATGGAGAACTGGGATTGGATCAGAATGAAAACTGGGTCGTACAGTCCAGCTTCCTGTGACCCAGTTAGACATTGATAATGGTTCTGATGGCTGAGATGGCAAGGTCCAAACAGGTCTGGGTTGATTGGTGAGGGTAATGGAACCAGAACAAGCTGAACAGCAGCCTAGTTCTGTTTCTGATCCAGTAGCAGATGGTCCGGGGTGTAGAACCAAGCCTGAGTGTCCCGGAGTCCTGGACCTTTGGGCACTTCATGTGTCTTAATTGTTACAGGCTTAATCAGGTCAAAGGTTAAAGACAGGAAGTGATCAATAGTATCAACAACGACCAGTTTTGAGTTATAATATCTCAATAATCTCAGATTATTCCCGCAAGTTCGTCCTGATTTCAGCATAAACTCCTCCCAGCTCAGTCAACTACACAACGAGGCGGCGGACCGTTAAAGAGCAGACCCACTGAGGGCAACCTTCCAGAAGGCGGGGCCTCCGTGACGTAGCAGGAAGAGGCTCCCACGTGCTACATTGTGTATCCGTACAGTTTTCTTTGTGAGGATTTACTTCTGTTTCATTTGTTTTTATTTTAATCCACATTTTGACAGACCGGAGGTCAACAAACTCGTGTAGGTCATTGTTAAAGATGGCGGATATTTCCTGTGCAGTGAAGAGAGGAGCTGCAGAACTTCCGTAGGAAAATGTCTGTTTAAGGATTCTTTAGACTGGGTCCGACTCGAACACCAACACCTGCAGTTCATCCCTGAACACCTGGTCCTCGTGTCAGTTAGAGGTAGATCGATCCACTGACGTCACACGGGAGATCTTGGTTTAAAGGAAACGGTTTGAGTTAAAATCTGACGGTTTTTGCATGAAGTCTGGTCCGACCGGATTCTTCTTCACGTGTTCTGTTTGGCTCTGTAGAGCGAGGACTCACCTGTTCTCTTATACAGGTACGTAGATGACGTCATCAGCAGAGCAGCAGCTGTGTCTGAACATCTGCAGTGTTCCTTCATCATCATCATCATCACTGCACTGCAGCAGGAAATGGGCGAAACACAAGAAATGGACCTCAGTGAGTCAGAACCAGCAGAACCAACGGAACCCAGACCAATCAGAACCAACGGAACCCAGAACCTGAAAATGGGTGGATGTTGGGCCAACAGGAGAACCCGTTCAGATTCAACCAGAAAATGACCTCTGTGGTTCTGATGACGGCCATGTTTATTCTGAAAGTCTTTAAGTTGGTCAGTTGGTTCTGATTGGTTCTGGTCTCCATCGTTCCAGCAGAGGTCTGGTCTGTTGGGAGGTTCTGGTCCAGTACCAGCCTGGTTCTGGTCCAGTACCGGCCCAGTTCTGTTAAACTGATGTTTCTACAGAAGAAGCAGAAACCAGAGAAGAAGAAGAGCTTCATCTCCCCAGAGGAAGAGGATGATGATGAAGAGGCTCCCCTGCAGGTGATCGCTCTCTCTGACATCAGGCTCTTTTCTTCTTCTGTGGTATTAAAATAAGGCATGCTTTTTAGGCCCCACCCCCTGAGCTGACCCTCGGACCACCACAGAAGAAGAGGAGGAGGCAGGAGGAGGTGAAGGAAGGAGGAAGTGGCAGCATCAAGACTTCCTCTCTGTTCAGACACAACCCAGAGATCCCAGAGATCCCCAGGTACGCTCCGCTCCGATTGGCCCGACTCGGCTGCTGCTGATTGGCTGGCTGACTTCCTGTTTCCTCCCTCAGACCGGCCGTCGCCCAGCTGAAGGAGAAGGTTTTCACCTCCGCCTCCTTCTCAGACCTCCACCTGCACCCCCACCTGGTAAAACACCTCTGCTTTATTCGGCCCTGATTGGTCGGTTTACTGGGAAAGCTCCGCCCTAAACGTGTCCAGTGTGTTTGATCTGAGCGCTGTGTCTCCCCCTGCTGGAGGACCTGCAGGCTTCTGTCCAATCAGAGAGCAGGTTTCTTTGACCTTTGACCTGAAAGAACCGCTGCAGACCCAGTCAGGGCTGGTTCTGATCGGACCTCCGCACGGTGTCGTCTGTGTTTCCATCTGACTCAAACCGGGTCATGGTGTTACCGTAGCAACCAGTGATGTCAGAGAGTTCTGATTGGCTGTCTGCTTCCTGCAGGTGGCGACGCTCAACAAGGTTCTGAACGTCTCCAGACTGACCAGGTGGGTTGGACCGGACCGGAACCAGGCAGCCCTGTGGGGCGTCTGACCTCTTACCTCTGACCTGTGTGTGTGCAGCATTCAGCAGCAGACCATCCCGGCTCTCCTTTCCGGACGGGACGCAGCGGTCCGGTCCCAGACGGGTTCAGGTGAGATCAGAACCTCCCAGCGGAACCGGACCTGAATCGGTCTTGTGGTTCCGCAGAACCTGACGATCCCCTCTGTCTCAGGGAAGACGCTGTCCTACGCCGTCCCGCTGGTCCAGCGCCTGCAGGCCTCTGAACCAAAGGTCAGCAGGTCGGACGGCCCGCTGGCGCTGGTCGTTGTTCCGACCCGGGAGGTTGGTTCCGCCTTCTTTGCCGGTTCTGGTGATCTGATTGGACTTCTGACTGACCTCTGCTCTGTTCCAGCTCGCCCTGCAGACCTACAACACCTTCCAGAAGCTTCTCAAGGTACCAGAACCCGAACCCAGTTACTGGACCAGAACCAGAACCCAGTTACAGAGAAGGAGCAGCACTGGGTCCTGACCTGCTGCAGACAGGGATCCTCTGGTTCTGGTTCTGGCCATGAAGCAGTTTAATTTGGGTTCTGAGCCTGCTGGAGCCAGGAACCCGATGATTCTGACTTGTCTGGTTCTGGTTCTGATCCTGGTTCTGGTTCTGTCTGCAGCCGTTCACCTGGATCGTTCCTGGCGTTCTGATGGGAGGAGAGAAGAAGAAAGCAGAGAAGGCCAGGTCCGGTCTGGTCCATCAGAACCTCTGGCTGGTTCTGGCTGTTAGCGGGTCGGTGCCTGCTGGACTGAGGTTCTGATGGTTCTGCTGGTTCTGGTCTCCAGGATCCGTAAGGGGATGAACGTGGTGGTGTCGACGCCGGGCCGGCTGGCCGATCACATCCAGAACACGCTCAGCTTGGCGCTCGGCGCCGTGCGCTGGCTGGTTCTGGACGAGGCAGACAGGTGGGTCTGAACCGCCGGGTCTGGACCCGGCGGTTCTGGTCTAACCGGTCCTCTGGCTTCCAGGATCCTGGACCTGGGCTTCGACCGGGAGCTGACGGTGATCCTGAACGGGCTGAACAGAACCGGGCCGTCCCGGCAGAACGTGTTGCTGTCGGCCACGCTGAGTCCAGGTGAGGCGGCTCGCCGCTGCCCCCGCAGGACGTGGCCCGCCACGTCCACTAACCTCCTGTGTCGCAGGTGTGACTCGCCTGGCGGACGTCTGCTTGCATGATCCAATCAGCATCAGTGTTTCTGGCCCCGCCCCCTCTGATCCGCCCAGCCAATCAGAGAGCTTTGCTGTTCCCGAGGAGCTGCAGCAGTTTGTGGTTCTGGTTCCCAGTAAGGTCCGGCTGGTCTGTCTGGCCGCCTTCATCCTGGAGCAGTGCAAGGTGTTCACATGGCAACCGCTGCTTCGCTGCACCTGGTTGCCATGGAGACCTGACCACCTGCCACTCTCAGTTCTCTCACAGCAACAAGATCATCGTTTTTGTGTCGAGCTGCGAAGCCGTCGAGTTCCTGCACCTGCTTTTCGGCTCCGTCCTGACCCGGCACACGGCCAATCAGGAGCTCAGCTTCCTGCGTCTCCACGGCAACATGAAACAGGAGGTAAGACCGCCCCCTGCTGGCCACAGTTTCTATCTCCGTCAGCGTCTCTGAGGCTGTGTCTCCTCCGCAGGAACGCTGCCAGGTTTTCCACCAGTTCTCCGCTTCCACCGCTGGAGTCCTGCTGTGCACGGTGAGCAGGGTCCGCGACTGGGGTGCCACAGGGGGGTGACACACTGCCACCAGGGGGCACCGCCACCTGGGGCCTTTAATCGGTTGGTTCGGATCAGGCAGGACTCTGTGACTCTTCTCTTTGCTCAGCTTCCTCTTCCTTTTCCAGGACGTAGCCGCCAGAGGGCTGGACCTCCCTCAAGTCACCTGGATCGTTCAGGTAAATGCACAGTCAGGATGGAAACCCACCAGAACCAGAACTGGGTTAGAGGTCCGTTCCTTCTGTGTTTCAGTACACTCCTCCCTCGTCAGCTGCTGAGTACGTTCACCGAGTCGGCCGCACGGCTCGGATCGGAGGAAGAGGAAACAGCCTCCTCTTCCTCACTCCCGCTGAGGCTGACTTCATCACGGAGCTGGCCAATCACAACATCAGGTGGGCGGACCAACAGCTGCAGTCACCCAATCACTGACCAGCACCATCAGAAACACATCTGGTACCAGCATTCACGGTATCACTGGTACTGCCTGAGAGAGACGGGCGGTAATAGGACCTCACTACTGGTTCTGCCTGGTTCTATCAGGTTCTGATTGATTCCAACTGGTTCTGACTGGTTCCAACGGGTTCTGACTGGTTCTAGCTGGTTCTGAATGTTCCTGACTGGTTCTGACTGGTTCTGACTGGGTCTGAATGTTCCTAACTGGTTCTGACTGGTTCTCAATGGTTCTGACTGGTTATAAATGTTTCTGACTGGTTCTGAATGGTTGTAACTGGTTCTAACTGGTTTTAATTGGTTCTGACAGGTTCTAACTGGTTCTGACTGGTTTTCATTGGTTCTGACTGATTCTGATTGGTCCTAACCGGCTTTAATTGGTTCCAACTGGTACTGAATGTTTCTCACTGGTTCTGAATGGTTCTAACCGGTTTTAATTGGTTCTGACTGGTTCTAACTGGGTCTGACTGGTTTTCATTGGTTCTGATTGATTCTGATTGGTTCTAACTGGTTTTAGTACTGAATGTTTCTAACTGGTTCCGACTGGTTCTAACTGGTTCTGAATGTTTTAACTAGTTCTGACTGGTTCTATCAGGTTCTGATTGATTCCAACTGGTTCTGACTGGTTCTAGCTGGTTCTGAATGTTTCTAACTGGTTTTAACAGGTTCCAACTGGTTCCGACTGGTTCTAACTGGTTCTGAATGTTTCTAACTGGTTTTAACTGGTTCTGATTGATTCCAACTGGTTCTGACTGGTTTTGATTGGTTCTGCTGGATTTAACTGGTACTGACTGGTTCTGACTGGTTTTAACTGGTCCTAACCAGTTTTAATTGGTTCTGACGGATTCTAACTGGTTCTGATTGGTTCTAACTGGTCTTAATTAGTTCTGACTGGTTCTAACTGGTTCTGAATGTTTGTAACTGGTTTTAACTGGTTCTGACTAGTTCTAACTGGTTCTGACTGGTTCTCAATGGTTCTGACTGGTTCTCAATGGTCCTAATTGGTTATAAATGTTTCTGACTGGTTCTGAATGGTTGTAACTGGTTCTAACTGGTTTTAACTGGTCCTAACCAGCTTTAATTGGTTCTAAGTGGTTCTGAATGTTCCTAACTGGTTCTGACTGGTTCTCAATGGTTCCAACTGGTTCTAAATGTTTCTCACTGGTTCTGAATGGTTCTAACTGGCTTTAACTGGTTCTAACTGGTTATGTTTCTGACTGGTTCTAACTGGTCCTAACCGGTTTTAATTGGTTCTGACGGATTCTAACTGGTTCTGACCAGTTCTGACTGGTTTTAACTGGTCCTAACCGGCTTTAATTGGTTCTAACTGGTTCTAACTGGGTCTGACTGGTCCTAACCGGTTCTAACTGGTCCTTACTGGTTTTAATTGGTTCTGACTGATTCTGATTGGTTCTGACTGGTTCTAACTGGTTTTGACTGGTTCTAACTGGTTCTGACTGGTACTGAATGGTTCTAACTGGTTGCAGTGTCTCAGAGATGAAGCTGCAGGACGTTCTATCCTGTCTGATGAAGGACGATGCCTTCAAGGGGCGTGGGAAATACCACAGCCAGGTGGGTGGAGCCTTTGAGTGTAGCCTGACCTGTGACCTCAGTGGGAGGAGCTGACCTCTGACAGTCCCATGTGTCTCCAGACGTCGCCCCGAGCGCTGCAGCAGGACATCAGGGAGCGCGCCACTGTCCTGCAGACACAGCTGGAGGACTTCGTTCATTCTGACACCCACTGGGTGCAGGCGGCTAAGAAAGGTACGCTGGTCACATAACCTGCTGGATATGTTGGTGCTGAGCTGTGATTGGCTGATGTGTTGCTGTGCTGCAGCGCTGCAATCCTTCCTGCGGGCCTACACCACCTACCCCGCCCACCTGAAGCAGGTGTTCCACCTGCGGCGCCTCCACCTGGGTCACACCGCCAAGAGCTTCGGCCTGAGAGACGCGCCGCAGGGCCTGAGCCCCGGCCCGGCCCCTAGGTGTCACGGGGGCCCCTGGGACCGGGTCCGCAACAGGAACCAGAACCAGGCTGGGAAACGGGCAGGAAGCCTGAGGAAGAACCAGAACCAGAACCCGGGGAGGAAACGGTGAGTGGCTGATCCTCTGTCTGATACCACATTACCCATAGTTCCCTGCTGCTGTTACTGTGAAAACCCACTTCCTCTGGTTCTGCTCTTCCTCTGTCAGGCTCCATCTGGGTCACAGGGAGGCGGTTCTGATTCGGTCAGAGTTCTCCAGCGGCTTGGAGGGAGGCGGGGCCAAGAAGAAGAGGAAGAGGGACGTCACTGAGGAAGAGGAGGACTGATAATGAAGGTGGTTCTGAACAGAATCGTCTCGGCCTGAACCTCCAGAATCGCTCTGGTTCTGTCAGGCTGGACCCGGACCAGCAGACTGGGTTTATCCTCATAGTGAGACATCGTGACACAGAACATCTTTGATCGGATGAATTTTATTTACAATCAAATAAAAAAACAGAAAAAAGTTTCAGGATTTTATTTCTGCACCAAACACATTTCAGATCCGGACCGGTTCTGCAGAACCACAGGAGAGGAACCGGGTCAGAATCTGATCAGAACCGGGTCAGAACAGGGCCTCCAGGCGGATTGGATCCGACTGTGGTCAGGATTCAGGAGTTCTGATGGTCCGTTTGGTTCTCCAGAACCAGAACAAACCCAGAGCTTCAGCACAGAACCTTTTGGGCCTTCAGGCTGCAGATCCACAGGTTTTGGTTCTGCTTCTGCGCCCTCGGGCTCCATGGAAACGGAAGGACGCTGCTGTGACATCACGGCATCCAGGCTGTCCGGTCCGGTTTCAGAGACTGGGTCAGGTTCTGAAACTGATGGAGGACTAATGGTAGGTGGGCGTGGCCTCCGTGCAGGTAGGGGTCCATTGTGGGCGGGGCCAAAGGGAAGTGAGGTGGGAGGAGCATCCAACCAGCCACAGCCAGCAGGTCCAAACCGGAAGCGGCCTGGCGCTTCCACTTGGTTCTGAAACAGAAGTCCAGAGTTAAAACCGGTGTTACGTCGATCCATGTTCCCCTCAGGTCTGGTTCCCTCCCAGTTTAACCCAGGGAACAGTTCCCCCACCCCCAGCTTTAGGTTATACTGCATTACAAGGTTGGGCTGTATGGAGTATAATCTAATATCTATTTCTATTTATGACTATAACTGACGAACCAGTCAGTCTCATGTAGGGTCGCCGCCTTTCATTAATCAAAATAAGGGACGGTCACCGAGGCGCTTCGCCCTCATGTGGTGGGACGTCCGCTGCAGTGATAGACAAGATTTTATGGAGGTGGTTTTTGTCTTTAAAAAGTGATTCATAGAGCAATTGTTCATACATTAAGTACTCCAAAATTGTACTCCAATCAGAGTAGCATACCTTAAACACATTTAAGTAAGCAAGTGTAAAACATATTTGGTAAACTACTCAAGTACTGATCATAACACCTGATTTAATATTCAAAATGTGTCCTCAGCCAAAAGTATAAAAGTTATGTGAACATTCTGGTACTGTAAAGAGTATTACTAAAATATTTATATAAATAAGGAGTTGGGTTTGGAGGCTGGTTCTAGACCAGATTCACCATGAGGGCCGGAGTAGTCGGTGTTTTTTGAAACAAAACAAAAAACATACTGAGCAATATTTCATCATTGGATATATTAAGTGAGCCAAAGAGCCACTTGTGTCTCCAGAGATCCAGGCTGCAGATCCCTGGCAGATAGAAAGTCTGATCCTATACAGCAGCTAAAATGCACTGTAATATTTAATTCATTGTTAAAGTAAAATTGTGAAGGTTAAAAAAATCCACCACTGAGTATTAACATAAGACATTTATTTAGTATAACTTCTTGGGTTCCCCGTTGGCCCCCATCTAGATCCGCCCCTGGGCTGCAGGTCTGGGTCTGGTGCATTAATGACCACTGAACAATGAATTCATACAATATATAAACATTTCACAATAAAACATACAGAAAACCCTAAGAAACCTTTTAAAGTAGGAAATATTTATGTATTTACTGTATGATTTGTTCTTGAAATGACAATTTGTATTATTTTGGCTGATATTATTATACATTAAATAAGCAAATGATCAAACCAATATAGTCGACTAAAAGCACAATAAAAACTTAATCATAGCAAAATGTTACCATATCAGCCTCAGGAGATGATTGAGGGATGAAGAGATGCTGATTTCTGGTTCATAAGGTTCTGATGGGTCTGCAGTTCCTCTCCTGATCCACTCTGTATGACATACAGCAAACTGCGCCACGATGGACACATTTTTTTAAATTGTCTTTATTCATTCTTACTAACATTATTCAGCCTAGGATTTGCATCTTCCCTCACGTCTGTATCTTTACAAGAGGTTTTACTTCTAAGAAAAGCAACCCAGGTCTTTTAAGGGTAGGGTTAGGGTTCTATGTTACACACACACACACACACACACCTATACAGAGAGAGAGACTTATGTAATAGAAAAAATTGTATGTACGTATTTATAAGATAATATAATATGTATTTAGTGAGATTTTTTAGATGTACATGTTTAGAGATACCTAGGCACGAGTGGCAGCTCTTCACTACATATTCTACTTATTTTTGAATACAAAAGTAAAAACGTCTTATTTTAAAAGGCTTTTATTTTGAAATTATACATCCGATCTAGTGGACATTTTCTGGTTGTGTTGTAGAGGTGTCCCTCTGTCACCCAGAAGTGAAAGAAGTACTGGAAACAGAGAGTTTTCAAGCAATAAGCACGACAACTTAGGGGAAAAAAGTACTTTTTTGATAGGCTTTTATTTTGAAATTATACATCAGATCGGGTTGACATTTGCTGGTTTTGTTCCAAAGGTGTCCCTCTTCCACCCAGAAGTGAGAGAAATCGCTGGAAACAGAGAGTTTTCAGCATTGCATAATGTCCCCAGTTATTTCTGATACATTATTTATTTTTGCAACTGTACCATAATGTCTTGAGCTGTCGCGCACGTGAATATCTTGTGCGAGCGGACCCCGCATTGGCTGCTCCGGCGCAGGAAATACGGCGGCCATCTTGGAGCGGTCGTCCCTCCTACTGTGCTCAATCAAGTGAGGGCTCCACAGACAACATTTCACAAGTAAGATGGACATATTATTGTGTATATATTGTGATTAGAATAT
>NW_006800702.1:0-7398 GCF_000485575.1 Poecilia formosa | reverse complement strand
TGTGTGTGATGAGTGCGCAGTTGCAAAAACGTGAAAATAGTCTGAAACACGTTGTTTGAGCCTTCACGGTGTCCGTAGTTCTCCAGATGCGATGCGGAGCCTACGCAGGCGGAACCGGATCTGATGGGGAGACGCCTATCGACATGCTGTGTGGTTCCGATGGATCCAGAACCCTACCGTGACTGAAATATGGTGAGGACGCGTCAGCCAATCACATCGCAGGGGAACTTCCGGTTCTGACCCAGCAGAACTTCCGGTTGTACTCTAAAACCTCTAGGTTCAGTTTCCGAATTCGTGATTTTTATTTACACTTCCTGCCGGAACTGGGTCAGAACGGTTCTGACCCGGCTTACCTGCGGTTCTGGTACCAGGTCTTGACCTGCGTGTTGCTGAGCTGCAGGGACGCCGCGAGCTCCATTCGGTCCTGGACGCTGAGGTACTTCCGGTTCTGGAAGCTCTTCTCCAGCTGGGTCAGCTGCTGCTCGCTGAACGCTGTTCGGGCCTTCCGGACTTTCTTCAGGAGTCCAGGTTCCGGCCCAGCGTGGGCTGAGAGTGGACAGGTGGAGATGACGTCAGACCGGATCAGAACTTCAGCTGGTTCGGATGGGTTCCGTTTAAATATGATGATGGAACCAGTAAAAATAACCAGGTGATTAAGATTCGGGTAAGACTGGACCGAGCTGCTCTGGGCCTGTTCTGCAGACACAAATTCTTCATGAAGAACGAAAACCGGTCCGGATTGATCCGGTCGCATCGAACCGGAACCGGACCGGAACCGGTCAGAAAACTGCAAAACCCCTGCCAGCATGCCTAGATGGGCCCCATGTGGGGAAAAGGAGGGCATGCCATATGGGTCCCATATGGGTTTGTCTGCGGGTTCCACGATGGCCCCACATGGGTTTGCCCAGGTAGGGTCACAGCCCACATGGGTCCTACTTGGGCCCTATATGGTGGTGGCCCACATGGGTTTGTCCATTTAGTGCCCATGTAGGGCCCATGTGGGCTGTGGCCCCATGTGGGGCCATCGTGGAACCCGTGGACAAACCCATATGGGACTCATATATCAGCCCTCCTTTCCCCCACATGGGGCCCACCTCGCATTTCTGCCTCCAGAACCAGGAGGTCCATTAGAACCGAGCATTTCTGGTCGGAACCAGGACCAGATCCATTTATCTGACCGGTAATTAAAATATCAGTTCGAATCAGAAGCGATCAGAATATTGATTATTATTATCATCATCAGATTTATGTGAAATAGTTTTTATTCCATAAATTGAAACTTAATAGAAAATTATTTATAATTCTGTTGAAATTGTCATGAATCATTTTATGTTGAAAATATTTTGATCTTTTTTATATTTTTCTAAAAATAAAGCTGAAAAAATAAATAGAACTTAATCATAAATTCGATCAAAATGTGAAAAACATCAAACCTTCAAACTATTTTTTGTTAAAGGATTAAATAAAAAGTATAAATTAATAAAATCAATCAGATTTGTTCCTGAATCTTTTCTGGAATTTTACCTGCGCTGTATTCCGCCGGTCCAGGTCGGATCGGTTCGGCTCCCGGTTCGGGATGCCCTGGGTCAGAACAGAACCGGCAGTCCGCCAGGATGTCCCGGATCAGGAAGGAGGCGCCGAGGCAGCGGTGCCGGTGGGCCGGACCGGGCAGCGCCGGGTTTTCCCTGCGGGGAACAGGCTCCCTCTGCGGGAACGGAGGCTCCGGGAAGCCGCCGCGGAGCTCCGGAGGGTTTGGCCGGGAGAAGAGCGCTGGGGGCGGCCTGAGCGCTAGCAGCGAGTCGATGAGAAACCTGGAGCGTCCGGAGGCCGGGAGGTCCATGTCCGAGCGCAACCGGGAAAGTTCGATCACAGAGATGTTGAACCAGAACCAGAACCAGAACCCGCCTGACCCGACAGACAGCAGAGAAAGTGGCGGGATGCTGGCTCTGACGTCATTTAACTGATTTAAAGTAAAGAAAAAGTCTGAAAGACGTCATGAGCCGAGCTGCTGCTGCGACCAGAACCACGACCAGAACCATACCCATACCTCCCGGATCCTCCTGGACCTTCCTCTTCCTCCTCCTCATCCTCCTCCTCTCCAGGTGCGTCTCCGCCCTAAGACTCATTTTCTCCTCTGCTGGTTCCGACCTGAAGGTTCTGTTCACTGTGGTTCGGTTAAAGAGCTTTGGGCTCAGCTCGGTTCTGCTGGCTGCACAGAAAGGAGATTCATTCAAGTATTGAAAAAAAAGTTTTAATTATTTTTGCTTTAGACAAAAGTAAAGAATAAATGTAATAATCAGGTTTTAATGATGTCGGATTGATACAGAGACCCGGACCGGACCAGAACCCAGTTCTGTCCTGTGAAAGAATGAAACTCGACTCGTTCCTGTGGAGCAAACATTGCTGCTTTATTAGCAGTAATCAGAACCGGTCCGGTTCTGGCCCCGATCCGGCCGTCCTCTCTGGATCACCGGTTCTGCTGCTGAGCGCTGGCAGCCCGCTTCCGGTCTGCTGAGTCCCGGAAAGTGTCCAGCGCCGCCGGAATCTGCAGGGGAAGCAGAGATGGGTCACCTATAGCACAACCAGAACCAGAACCACCTGACCCGATCAGGAGAACCGAACTGAGTTCAAATCCAAAAGACCTTATTGATCCCAAAGGGAAATGAAAAGTTATCGTAGCTCATATTAATTCAGATTCTTCAGTTATTACAGATGGTGAAGGATCTCCTGTAGCAGTCTGTGTTACAGTGAATCTGAAGAGGCCTCTGACTGAAGACGCTGTGCTTTCACCACAGTCTGGTGCAGAGGACGGTCCGGGTCGGCCAGAACTTTCTTCATTTTATCAAGAATCTTTCTTTGCGTCGTCTCCTGCAGAGGTTCCACAGTCAGAACCAGATCAGAACCAGAACCAGATCAGAACCAGATCAGAACCAGCCTTCTTTATCACCCTGCTGAGGCTCTTCAGGTCCCTGGTTCTGGTGCCAGTCTGTCTTCGAGGGTTTTATATTCCTCTACTTCTTCTCCATGATGGAAACAGGGTTTGACCTTTGACCCTGTTCCTCCTGAAATCATCTCCTTTGTTTTGTTTCCATCCCAGGTGATTTGATTGTTCCCTCTGTCCTCTGGTCTGTGTCTGACCCACCAGCAGCTGCAGAGTAATCAGAGTATTTTTGGAGATGACAGAAGTCGGCCAGGTGAGGGTCCAGAGCCCAGCAGGAGTCATGAGGGTTGTCATGGCAACAGGTCTGTAGTCGTCGGTGACTGATAGTGAGTTTCCTGTTGTACCGGAACCAGGCAGGGTGTCTTCCACAGCAACAGAACCTTCTGTTGGGTCGGGCCACAGAGCTGCTCTGCTGGACTCTGGGCTGACTCCATCTGGTTCTGGTTCCGGTTCTGGATTTGGGTCTGGTTCCGGTTCTGTCTCTCCAGCTGCCTCTTCACTTCTAGATCCAGAACAGCAGAAGGTGGAGCAGCAGAAGAATCAATGGCTGAGGTGAAGATGAAACATCTGATCTGTAAACCAGTTTAACCAGTTCAGACCAGCTTAACCAGTTCAGACCAGTTTAACCAGTTCAGACCAGTTTAACCAGTTCATCTGAGGTTTGACAGGAAGCTGTGGGTCCAACTTCTGCTTCCTAACGGCTGTCTTCAGGTCAGGTGTGTGTTTGGTTCAGGTGTGTGTTTGGTTCAGGTGTGTGTTTGGTTCAGGTGTGTGTTTGGTTCAGGTGTGTGTTCGGTTCAGGTGTGTGTTCGGTTCAGGTGTGTGTTTCACCTGTGAGAACTGAGGCAGGGTGAAGGGTTTCTTCTCAACCGTCTCGGTTCTGGCGCTCCTCAGCAGACTGGTTCTGGTCTCTGCAGCTCGACCCGGTTTAGCCTGTGATGATCCAATAAATAATCAATGAGACATCCAAGACGAGTGTTGGTCCGGTTCTAAAAGCCCGGTGACGTTTGGACCGCCACTCACCGTCAGGTTGCCGGGTCGGTTCCGGCTCAGCTGCTCCTCCAGCCAGCGGTGGCCGTAGTGGTGAGCCAGGACGTCGGCCAGCGGAGAGGACGGCCTGATCAGACATCAATAATCGATCTGAGCCATAATCTGATCGATAATGGACCGATCAGCTGGATGATCCGGTTCCTAACCTGTTGCGGATCCCGAACACAATGTCCGGTACCAGATGGGCTCGCCGTGAGGTTCTGCACTGCTGCTGCTCCGCGGCCTTGACCTGAAGGTCGCCCACCTGGATTCGGTACTGCCTCAGCTCCTTGGACGTCACCAAACCGGACCGGACCGCGTCCCGGTTCAGAGCCACGAAGTCCGGACACGGAACCTTCATCACGGCCTCTTCGGCTTCAATCTGCAGCTGCCAGCTGGACAGAGCTGCAACACAGAACCAAACACGTGGAACCAAACGCCTGGAACCAAACACCTGGAGAACCAAACACCTGGAACCAAACGCCTGGAACCAAACGCCTGGAACCAAACACCTGGAGAACCAAACGCCTGGAACCAAACGCCTGGAACCAAACGCCTGGAGAACCAAACGCCTGGAACCAAACACCTGGAACCAAACGCCTGGAGAACCAAACACCTGGAGAACCAAACACCTGGAGAACCAAACACCTAGAGAACCAAACACCTGGAACCAAACGCCTGGAACCAAACACCTGGAACCAAACGCCTGGAACCAAACACCTGGAACCAAACGCCTGGAAACAAACACCTGGAGAACCAAACGCCTGGAGAACCAAACACCTGGAACCAAACGCCTGGAACCAAATACCTGGAGAACCAAACACCTAGAGAACCAAACACCTGGAGAACCAAACGCCTGGAGAACCAAACACCTGGAGAACCAAACGCCTGGAGAACCAAACAACTGGAGAACCAAACACCTAGAGAACCAAACACCTGGAGAACCAAACACCTGGAACCAAACGCCTGGAACCAAAGGCCTGTAACCAAGTACCTGGAGAACCAAACGCCTGGAGAACCAAACACCTGGAACCAAACGCCTGGAAAACCAAACGCCTGGAGAACCAAACGCCTGGAGAACCAAACACCTGGAGAACCAAACACCTGGAACCAAACGCCTGGAACCAAACACCTGGAGAACCAAACACCTGGAGAACCAAACACCTGGAGAACCAAACACCTGGAACCAAACGCCTGGAACCAAACGCCTGGAGAACCAAACACCTGGAGAACCAAACACCTAGAGAAGCAAACACCTGGAACCAAACGCCTGGAGAACCAAACACTTGGAACCAAACGCCTGGAACCAAACACCTGGAGAACCAAACGCCTGGAGAACCAAACACCTGGAACCAAACACCTGGAACCAAACACCTGGAACCAAACACCTGGAGAACCAGACGCCTGGAGAACCAAACACCTAGAGAACCAAACACCTAGAGAACCAAACGCCTGGAACCAAACGCCTGGAGAACCAAACACCTGGAGAACCAAACGCCTGGAGAACCAAACGCCTGGAGAACCAAACACCTGGAGAACCAAACACCTAGAGAACCAAACACCTGGAACCAAAGGCCTGGAACCAAGTACCTGGAGAACCAAACACCTGGAGAACCAAACACCTGGAGAACCAAACACCTGGAGAACCAAACACCTGGAACCAAACGCCTGGATAACCAAACGCCTGGATAACCAAACGCCTGGATAACCAAACACCTGGAGTACCAAACACCTGGAACCAAACGCCTGGAACCAAACGTCTGGAGAACCAAACGCCTGGAACCAAACGCCTGGAGAACCAAACGCCTGGAACCAAACGCCTGGAACCAAACGCCTGGAACCAAACGCCTGGAGAACCAAACACCTGGAACCAAACACCTGGAGAACCAAAGGCCTGGAACCAAACACCTGGAGAACCAAACACCTGGAGAACCAAAGGCCTGGAACCAAGTACCTGGAGAACCAAACACCTGGAGAACCAAACACCTGGAGAACCAAACACCTGGAACCAAACGCCTGGAGAACCAAACACCTAGAGAACCAAACACCTGGAACCAAAGGCCTGGAACCAAAGGCCTGGAACCAAGTACCTGGAGAACCAAACACCTGGAGAACCAAACACCTGGAACCAAACGCCTGGAACCAAACGCCTGGAACCAAACACCTGGAGAACCAAACACCTGGAGAACCAAACACCTGGAACCAAAGGCCTGGAACCAAGTACCTGGAGAACCAAACACCTGGAGAACCAAACACCTGGAACCAAAGGCCTGGAACCAAACACCTGGAGAACCAAACACCTAGAGAACCAAACACCTGGAACCAAACGCCTGGAACCAAAGGCCTGGAACCAAGTACCTGGAGAACCAAACACCTGGGGAACCAAACACCTGGAACCAAAGGCCTGGAACCAAACACCTGGAGAACCAAACACCTAGAGAACCAAACACCTGGGGAACCAAACACCTGGAACCAAAGGCCTGGAACCAAACACCTGGAGAACCAAACACCTAGAGAACCAAACACCTGGAGAACCAAATGCCAGGAGAACCAAACACCTGGAAAACCAAACACCTGGAGAACCAAACACCTGGAACCAAAGGCATGGAGAACGAAACACCTGGAACCAAACACCTGGAACCAAAGCCCTGGAACCAAGTACCTGGAGAACCAAACACCTGGAGAACTAAACACCTGGAACCAAGCACCTGGAGAACCAAACACCTGGAACCAAACACCTGGAACCAAACACCTGGAGAACCAAACGCCTGGAACCAAACACCTGGAGAACCAAACACCTGGAGAACCAAAGGCCTGGAGAACCAAACACCTGGAGTACCAAACACCTGGAACCAAACGCCTGGAACCAAACGCCTGGAACCAAACACCTGGAACCAAACGCCTGGAGAACCAAACACCTGGAGAACCAAACACCTGGAACCAAACGCCTGGAACCAAACACCTGGAGAACCAAACACCTGGAACCAAACACCTGGAGAACCAAAGGCCTGGAACCAAGTACCTGGAGAACCAAAGGCCTGGAACCAAGTACCTGGAGAACCAAACACCTGGAGAACCAAACACCTAGAGAACCAAACACCTGGAATCAAACGCCTGGAACCAAAGGCCTGGAACCAAGTACCTGGAGAACCAAACACCTGGAGAACCAAACACCTGGAGAACCAAACACCTGGAACCAAACACCTGGAACCAAACGCCTGGAACCAAACGTCTGGAGAACCAAACGTCTGGAGAACCAAACGTCTGGAGAACCAAACGTCTGGAGAACCAAACGTCTGGAGAACCAAACACCTGGAGTACCAAGTACCTGGAGAACCAAACACCTGGAGAACCAAACACCTGGAACCAAAGGCCTGGAGAACCAAACACCTGGAGAACCAAACACCTGGAACCAAACGCCTGGAGAA
>NW_006800701.1:107249-119288 GCF_000485575.1 Poecilia formosa | reverse complement strand
GGTATAGTTTATCTACAGGTTACAGCCACAATGGCTGATCACAGACCCAAGTTTCCATGAAAACATCTGATCTAAATTATACTCTGGTAAAAATGCATTCATTGCCATTTTTTACATATGTAAAAGTGTTTGATGTGATATCTTACAAAATTTAATCATTTTAAACATTTACTATGCTTATTAAAATGATTTACCAATATGTGGATTTAAGTACTTAGTTAAATTTTGTTTAAGATGTTGAGAAATGAAACATTTTTACTACCTGTTGCTTGTTATCTTGTCTCCGAAGGTCTGTTGATGTCATGTGTAAAAGTTAAAACATAAAGAGTTACCATTCAGCATCAAAATCATTAAGAATTTTATTCAAAGAATAAAGTACATGAAATCACAACAGCTAAAGAACCAAAGCCATAAAGAAAAAAATTAGAAAAATCTGAAAATGCACCTTCAGAAATCATTGTGTGGGAGTTAAGAGTTCCACCCCAGTGATCTGACTAGCTGTTTTGGGTCTTTTATAAAGGCATGTTTGTACTTTTTTGTGCGTTTTAACGCAGTCTAGAGGTGGTCTGAAACAGCCCGTAATGACGTGTTGCTGTTTGCACGCCAGAGAGAGACCATACAGGTGTTACCATGCAGCAATTAATTCGTCGCTGTCTAATTTGTTCATTTTCATAAAGAAATATTTTACTTTAAAAAAAGGGAAATTAATGTTTTTCATTTCAAATTGCCTGAAAATGGTTCCTGAACCACAAGAGCTCTCCTAACCGCTAAAATTACCCAGTGTATCAGCAGATTTTAAATATAAACATTAGCAGACGTTTAAGTTTCAAACTCTTATAAAAGAGCAATGAGCAGTTTCAATACCAAAATGTCTGTTACACAATATTTTTATTAGTTTTCTACTTCTTTGGTTATAACTAACATGTTCAGATGAATATGAACTACACTCTTAAGAATGTGATCTAATAACACCGATGCATCTGTGCATGCGTCACGCCCATAGACCAAAACCCGTGTCGGTGCACGTATTTGTTTCAGCAAGTAACGTAACCGATACAGGAACTGTTTCAAATTTACAACATGCCAAACTGCGTTTATAAGGAAGTGACCGTCAAAAGAATTTACCAAATTAATTCTTGATCTTTTACAATACAGCATCAATGATGGAGCAGCCTCAAACAAAAGGTTTACACAGTGTGGGGACCTTTGGATCTTATCGGAAAATAAATTTTTTAATTTTTGTTGTTTCATCCAGTTCTAGTCTACTTGATCTATCTGAATCCAAATTCAGATGAAATTTACTCTTGGTTTACTTTCATATTATGTTCTGCAGATTAAGTGTCACATGTTTGAAAACTCTTAAATAAATCCACCTTTTCAATATTGAGGCATTATGAGGCCAGGCATGAGAATTAAGTCCTGATACACCTAGATAAACTCAGATATGCAGCCATTCTACAAATTACTCAGTTGCTTTTTAGAAATTATTTCATATACAGTGAACCCTCGCTATAACCTCACAGTATCGCTGCATCACAGATTTTTTTGTGCAGTGTTCCGTGTCCTGATTGAAAAACTAAAGAGTCTCCACATGTCTTCTCCACCCGAGTCCCAATAAAGTTAGTGTTTAATACAGATTGGCCATTCAGGAGATGGAAACTGAAACTTTCAATGCCTGCTGGAAAGAAACTGGCCAGAGGCAGCGCAAAACCCGACCTGAGGCTTGACAAGATCCATCGCTCTGCCCGAGATACAGTTGTGAATGTCGCAAAGCAGCTTGGAGACGCTTTAATGCCATGACTCCGGATCACATTAAAGCACGATTGATCCACACGCACATCCGCTGATCTGTAAACAGGTTTTATTTGGTTTCAATGTAGAGTATTTATTTATGCTGTGTAATAACTGTAAAATAAAGGTAACTACTTCACAGATTTCAACTATAACAGGTTATCTTTGGAACGCAACCCCTAAGAAGGGTTCACTGTAAATGTAGCATTTACTTTTTCTAGAGCAGAAGACGTTTTGTCAAAAAAACAACAAGCTAAATTTCAAAATGTACAAACTTAAAAATTCATGGGGAAACAGTCTACAAGCATACCGATTCCAAACACACTTTATGGTACATGTTGACATTTTTTATTGACTGTATATCAGATATATTTACAGTTTAACTGGATATGAAAAAATAGAATATATAATATTTAATAAAATACAAAGACTTAAATCTTATTGTATGGACTTGGTAATAAAAATACGTTGCCTGTAGGAATTTTTAATGTCCAGCAGGTGTCAGTATTCAGTAACGGCATTGAAACAGCTTTGCAATGGGTCGAAACGATACATGACGTCTCATCTACCAATCACTACTAAATTGAGGCCTATTTAATAAAATTAGGATCAGTCTAATATTTCAACATGCACTTAATTTAAAGCTAGAAATAAAACTAGCATAATTAAACTATTTCCAAAAATGTCCACAGAATTAGTTTTGTACAAAATGTTAGGGTATTCTAATTATCAAAATATGTGAGGATGAAATTAGATTTTGGAATGGTTTTAGTAGTTTACTCTTGTAGAACAGCTACAGCATGTTTCATAGATAAATCTACAAAGACTTTGAGGGATTTTTTTCCAGAGCACTAGTTTCTGTGAAAAGAGATGGGTTAATGGGATTAAATGGGTAAGCTTCTCAAAGGTTGAAGATTTAGAATGGTTGGTGATGGGTCATCTGTCTTCAACTCTGCAGCAAAGGTTTACCAAGATTGGATATTTAAATCTACCAAACGTGAGGAAAGCATTAGAATAAAATAGATGTAGGTTATTAGTGCAAGAATCAGTTTGATGAAGCTACCAACCAAAGCAATGAAAAGGGTTGGGGGAGCTTCCATGGCCCAAGTTACACCAAGTATTTATACATTTACTTGATGAAATGGTATTGTAATGTGCCACTACCAATGATGTCTACTGTTCATGCAAGAGACCCAGAAGACACCTAACAAAGATGTCAAACTGAAATAAGTCCCCATCTTACAACCAATTGTCCATATAGAAAACTCCAAGATCGGTGTAACTGACCTTAAGATGAGTTGCGACTACACAAGTGGCAAGAAATGGACTTTGAGTGTACCAATTGCAGATTTGGCTTTGGCCAATAGCTGGCTATTGTACTGCAAAGACTTCTGTGTGGTACAAAAATAAGGGCGTCATGCAGTTTTGCATGGAAGTAGCAAAAATTAGCTTGGTTTAGCTTGATAACTGACTTTTCAGAGTGGTAATTGAACCCAGACATTATACTCCAATGGAAAAAAAAAAGCATCCAGTGAAGGCATTGCTCCATCTCTGAGTCCACGGAATGGCTAATGCCCATATGCCTAAGGTGGCAAACTTGAAAAAGGCAATGCAGAGTACAAGTGTCATGAATTGGCTTGGGGTGCAGTGAGGAAAATGTTGTAGGACCAGGTTGAGAGATGAAAAAGTTGCTTTTAATGAAACAGTTATCCACAATGGTTCCAAAACACAGGCAGCACAATTGAGTGGACAGTAAAGCTCTCACACTGGTAGCACTGGCTAACGAGAAGATATGATACATGGACTGACTGGAAATACAACTTAGATAAGGACCCAACAAGGAACACAGGTGGGTATAAATAAAGAGAGGATAATCAGGGAATGAGACAAACCTGTGAACAATAAAGGGGAGGACAACATGGAGACTCACTAGAGAAATAAACCCAATAAAAAAATAAAATCCCAACAAAAAGCACATCAGGACAAATTTAGAGCAGTTTTATTTGCAAGGTGCTCTGCTTACAGGGAGATTGCAATTGTTACAAAGCTGTTTACAGATAAGTGTAAGCATGATCCCATAAGGGGAAAAATAGTTTTAAGTAGATAGACTGAATTAAATGTTTGAAGTGTCATAACATTAAAATTTTAAATCAACTGTTTAGAATAGCAGCAATGCAATTTACTTTGAGGGACCCATGTCTTCCCATACCTGTTAGTAGTACATTGAATGGGCAACATTGCTGCAACAGTCGCTACTGTGTATAATTTTGTTTCTGAACTGAGAAATAATGCTAATGTGAAAAGAAACTAAAGGTTTTGGATTTCATTAATCAATTGTGAGAATGTTGTCTGCAATTTAAATTGAGTGTCCTTGGATGTGGTGTTGAGGGACAAATATATTTTTAGTATTTAATACAGTTAATCTTACGAAATGTGAAAGATATATTGAGCATGGTCATTTTGAAGAAAATTCTTAATTTAGAATAGGTTTGTGTTAATGATTTAAACTAAAACTATTGATGGGTAAGTATTCAACTTACAGGAAGGAAATAGAGATCAAAAGGGAGCTCCCACTGACGCTCCTGATGTGTTAGAGAGGACAGGAAGCCATAAAATTAGCATCTGCAGGGAGGCAGCATCACTTGGATGAGCGTAGGAGAGAGAAGTTTGCTCAGTTCACGGAAGATCAACAAAAGTCTTCTAAACTAGCATCTGGGATGGTGTAAAACTGAACATACGTTTAAAACCACCATTTAATTAAAATTTCTTAGTCAATAGCATGCTCTGATTTAAAATAGTTTAATTACAGTTTTAGAATTACTAATTTAGTTAGTGATTAATGTATTCTGAAATTGTATTCTGTTACTACATCAGAATCAAATAGAAATTGCGTGAAAGAAAATGTTTTGTTTATTAGAAAATTGCTCAGGTTTATGGTGAAAGGTTTTTGGAAAATGATTGTGTGAATTTTTACTCTCAGGATTGATTATTATATTTACTGGGTTAGAAAATGAATTTTACCCTATTCTGTTCTGCTGATTTTATGTATTACTTTTGGTTTACAGCAAGACTCACTTTTTTGAAGTGCTGAATGCAGGAGAACAAAATTAAGTTTGTGGAGATAACCTTTGCTACAACTTTCTACAGGATTTTAAGTTTCTTCCTGAGGTATCCGAGTAGGGAGAAAGCAGGAGAGATTCCAGATTTCACACCCATCTGTGAAGTACCTCTGTTTTTATCTGCCCAGAAAGCCTTAAAACAGCAGGAGTTCAGGAGAAGCCGTGTTCTCATTTTGTTTAAAAAAATGGCCTTTGACCAACTGGAAGCAAATTGTAAGGAGTTTCTAACTTTTAAGAGGGTCCAAGACAGCTTCCAGTTGGTCAAGAAGAGGTACGCCTTATTTGAATATATTAGAGTAAAAACACACCTTTACTATAAAAGTTTGTACAAAGGAGTAACAAATCAGATTGCTGCCTTATTTTGCTTTTGCATCAGCACTCTCCAAAGATGCATTTTTGCCTTTTTTCCTCTATCCTCTTTGTCTCAGGTAAATTAATGTCTGTTTTAGTTTGTATGAAAGTGTCTGTGTTGATGTCATGTTATACTTTAACATGAGATGAGTTAGAATAAACTCTGAAAATGTATGACTTGGAGCATTGAGTGTCATCTGTGTGGCTTTTATTTCCACAAATGGAATCATTGAATCCGGGAGCACAAGAGAATATAACGAGCCAGAATTTAATGATTTTATTCTTTTAACATTGGAAATAATTTTTCTCAACTATCTCATGTAAAGCAAATTTTAGATTTTGGCTGATTGGGACCTAATGATTTGAAAAATCAAAGGATTTAATAATACAAGAACTCAGGTCTTAGGTTAAGGCTGTTCAGCAGACCTTTAAGCTGAAGATTTCCTGAAACTTACTCCTTTTGAAGTTAGGAGTGGAACTGTAAGATTGAAGACAGAATACAAGTTGGTGTGCATGTTGTGTGTGTGAGGCTATTCCTCATAGAAGACTGGACTGCATTTAAGACTCCTGAGTCCTAGAGTCACCTTTCCCACGTGCTGTTCCTATAGGCGGAACCTGGGAAGGCCGATACGTACCGTGCCCCTGGTTTCAAAAACACGCTATCCGTTAACACCGCAAGGTGGAACTAGCATGCCCAGGAAGCAGAAGCGTTCTCCATTGATTCTCCTCTTTTGGTCTGGTCTGGGTTGAGTGCCGACAGTCTGCTTGATGGGGCACTGACTCACCTTTACCAAGCTAGCCAACATGAACTGTGGACCAACAGATCTCCACGTTGTTACAGCTCCCCATGCCACAGTGCCACCAAGAGGAATGAAGAAAAGCAGCCATAGCAAAGTGTCACCACACAGCCATCCTCCCAAGGAAGGAGAACCTGGAACAGCCAAAGTAAGCTGCTGCCTCCCAGGTCTCCAGGTACCTGCTGGTATTCACCACCCCAGTATGAGTAAAGAGCCATTCTAGTGCCATCATACACCGCAAGACCTCTAGAATGACCAGTATTATGTAAGCCAAAAAAGGGCACATGACCACATTAACTTACCAAAAGCTGCCACCATGGGATGTGTCTGCTATGATCAGCAGGCAGCACTTCAACAAAATGCACCCCATTCTGAGTCATGGTACCGATTTTCTAGATGTTTCCAAGTTAATTCTAAGTCATCCAGTTCAACAGCTGAGCTCATTCTGATAACAACAGTATATGGTTTGTTAAGTTATGAAGCAAAAACAGTTGAACTACAAGCTACAATTTGAAGCCCCACTATGCAATGCATTCTGGGAAATGCTGAAAGACATTTTAAAGGCCATTTCTGATGTTCAGAACGCCATTTACACACATTTTTGGCTCATAGCAGAAGCTCTGAGATGAGATTTGAATCTGAGCTGTGATTACTGTCTTAAAACCTGAATTTGAAGAAAAATAAAATCAAATAAAACATGGCTTAAAAGAGTAGACACTTAAAACCAAAGTCTAGTCTTCAGAGCAGCAAATCCTTCATCCAACAGAGGCTCAGAGATGGCATTTTAAAAGTGAAATGTGATTTATTTCCAAAACAGAGTTGAAAAACAAATAAAAATTGAATAAAATCTGGCTAAGTTGAAGTAAGAGGTCACCGAGGTTAGGGTTAAAAGACAGCTCTATAGGAGATTCCTAGCCAGACTGACTAGGCAGAAAAATTAATGGGAGTGTTTAGCTTGGACCACCAAACATGGTGGGCACCTGCAGAGGGTTGGAGGGAGCATAGCAAACGAAGTTTGGTAAAAAAAAAAAAAAAAAAAAAAGAGCACTTATAATTTTGGAGTTGTTTTGAGTGAGCAATTCTTCAAATGAATGGAGGTGAATGGCAGCTGTGTCAAGGGAAGGAGCCACACCAACCAAACTTGGAGGTTATGTGAGGCCACATATTCTCTGTGTCAAGATTGTCCCCCCTACCATTTTTGGTTTATTTTGTTTGCTCTAATGTGCAAGTGGGTTTCATCCTATATCCCTAATCCTCCACTAGATGGCAGCATAGGACTGTCATTGAAAATGGAACTCTCCAAACAAGCCCAACCCAGATCAAAACCTAATCAAATGAAATAGACCGACAAATATTAATGATAAAAAAAATACATTTATTTTATAAAAAATGTTATTATATTACAAAACTGTGCATTATATTATGTAAACAAGATATAAATGTATATATATTCAATGATGCTATAGTAATACAAAATAAGACCAATAACAGTCCATCTATTTGTAGAAGTATTTTTCATTTCTCTTTTTATGTATTTGTATACATTTTCAAAGTGTATCATTCCATGTTGTTTTATGATGCTATACATGGGGCTGCCAGGAGGGGAGTGCCTTAAAATCCTTTCACTCACCCCTCTTAGCATTAGGGTTTTTTTTTTTTCTTTCGAAAAAATTTTATTGTTACTTAGGACATTTTATAGCATAAACACATTTATACAGAAAATCTTCACATAAAAAGACTAAAATACAGTTTGTCACATTTCTCACTAAAAGAAGATAAAAAGAAGGATGTTAAAAACCAAACTCTATATGTTAAAAGTTGAGCAGGACCAGGGCGACTCCTTACAAAGTTCTGAGCCATCCCGTCCTTCCAAACAGCGCTTGGTGCCCAGAGGAGAAAACCTCCCCTGCTGCTCCTTCTCTCCTTCCTCACCCGGAGGGCAAGGCCGCCGCTGTCGGGACCTCCGTCTTTGGAGCGCCGGCTCCTTCGTCCATGGAGGCGCAGGCGATGATTCTTTGTGGCTGTGTCCTTGGCGCGCCACCTGCAGCTCTGATGTTTTCTCTTTTCGACGCCGCCATCCGGATCACAGCCACGGGGGGATCTGCCTGCACCTGCTTACCAGCAAGTTTCTGGAGGTCCATATGGCGTCTTTGATGGTGGCGAGGGTGAGCCACATCTCTGCAAAGTCTTTTTTCTCCATTTTCTGGTGGCTCACCCCGTACAGCACGAGCTGTAGATCGAGGACCTCCCTTGCTGGTAAGTATGGGAATTGCAAGGAGCCGGCCTCTGCCCACAGGTCCCTGGCAGCGCTGCACTCCCACAGCAGGTGCCTCACCGACTCCGGCGCACCACAACCGGGTCGGGGGCAGATGGAGGTCGCCGACATACCGCGGGAGTGCATAACGGCTCTGACCGGGAGGATCTCATGGGCCACCATCCAGGACAGGTCCTGGAGTCTGTTCGTAAGGACGGGATGGCCCACATTGGGCCAAACCGTGGTGGCGTCTCCACGCAGGAGGCCGCGCACTGGAGTAGCTGGTTCCCGGTCCTGCACAACAGAGATAATAAAACGGTGGTTAGTTAAAATCCCGATCTCCTCTCCTTCCAGTTTAAAATGCTGTAAAAATTTCTGTATAAAAGCGTATGCTGGTGGGAGGTTAAAAGCTACTGGTTTTTTAAAATCACTCTTTAAAAGTTTCAATTTCCTTAGGTATGACCCAAACCAGAATCTATTAATTGAATTTGTCTTTGGATTGTTAAAAATGTCCATGGCTTGTTTAAAATGAGTGCTGATATAAAAGCTACCTAAAAACAGGTACAGGTCTGGGACTCCTTTCCCTCCTTTCTCTTTGGGTTTTGTCATGATTTCACGTTTTAGTCTTTCCCATTTGGAGTCACAGATGAAATAAAAAATGTCCCGTTGCAGCTCTAAAAACACTCTCATAGGGGGAATAAAAACAGAACTGATTAGTAAAAACACGGGTAAAATCACTGCTTTTACAATTAAAATCTTCCCCTCTATTGTTAAGTTCCTCATTGTCCAGAAACCTAATCTTTGTTTTACTTTTTGTGTTATTTCTGTCCAGTTTGTTTTTCCTTCGCAATTTGTATCAAATTTAACTCCTAAAATTTTCTGTTCTTCTTGGGTCACCTGGAACTGAAGTCCTCTTTTCTCACTGTTTTTCCATGGTCCGTAAAATTGTGCTTTTGTTTTTTCTTTATTTAATTTGGAGCCTGATGCTTTTCCGAACCAGTCTGTTAATTGGAAAACTCTATCTACTGATAAAAGATCTGTACATAAAATGTTAAAATCATCCATATATAAAAGACATTTGGCCACCTGCCCTCCACTCCCCGGTATAGTTACACCTGTGATGAGTGGGTCCCTTCTCAAGATCTGTGTCAGAGTTGACACCTATTAAACACAGCAAATAACACAGGAAAGACAAGAGAAAGTTAGATTTTTAATACTCGCGAGGAGAACAGACAGAGATGTGCTTTCAGTTACAAATCTCCTACCGCTCTGAAGCACATTTGCCTGCTCCTATCTTTTTATTGTCTTTAGGATCCCTAATCACAGAGAGCACTGTAACTCTAAAGGGAGGGGGAAAACACTTCATCACACAGTCACAGCGCCAAGATTATCACTAATTAACAACACAATCAATCTAACACTAGCTTATCCAGTTCCTGACCCAGGATCAAGCAGGACAAGTTGTGAATCTTCACAGCGATGGTTTTATAGCTATCTAAGAGGTCAAAGCAGGCCGTTCTGTGAAGAGCTGTTGTCACTGCTCTTCTTCAGAGAGGCCTTCTGAGAAAGGAAAGCAGAGTGATTAACAATATAGAAACATTTCTTAAAGTATATGACTAAACTATATAAGTAAGACTACATAAACTAAGAACATAATAAAGATATAACAAATAGTTGATAATAATACAATTTACCCAACAATCTGCGCGAGCGGCTCGATGCAGGTCATGTAGAGAAGGGCGGATAACGGACAACCCTGACGGACACCGCAGTTCACTTTCACTGCTTTTGTGAGAAACCCGTTAACCATGAATCTGCTGGAGATGTCTCGGTACAGCAGTCCCACCCACGCTATGAACCTCCTAGGAAAACCCATTTTTTGCAGTACCTGGAGAAGGTACTGGTGCGAGACCCGATCGAAAGCTTTCTCGAAATCTAGATTTAGGACTATCAGCCGAATGTTTCTGTCTCTCGCAAAACAGATGGTGTCTCGGGTCAGTATAAGGCTGTCCGTGATCCTCCTTCCCGGCACCGCGCAGGCTTGATCCGGGTGGATTAGATCCCCCAACACTCGCCGCATCCTGGCTGCTAAAAGTTTACTAAAAAGTTTACAATCAACGTTTAAAAGGGTGATGGGTCGCCAGTTTTTTAGGTCTCTTTTGTCTTTGTCTTTATATAGAAGTGTGACTATTCCTGTTCTAAAACTATCTGGGAGTGTATCGAGTTTATTAAAATCGGTAAAAACAACAATTAAATCCGGTGCTAAAATGTCCCAAAATGTTAAATAAAATTCTAAAGGGAGTCCGTCTGAGCCTGGAGATTTTCCTCTTTTAAAACTCTTCAAAGAATTAAAAAGCTCTAAAAGGGAAAAATCCTACTCTAAAAAACTAGTTTCTTTTAAAATATTTTCAAGAAAATTCAGTTTTGTTTATCTGTTCTTTGTTGACTACGTTTCCAGTATATAATTTACTATTAAAGTTTTCAATTACCTTTTTCTTTTCCTCTATGTTTGACATAATGTCACCATTTTCTGACTTTAATTCAGATATGAAACTCGGATTACTTATATTAAAAATATCTAGTACATTTTTCTCCTTTTTCTATTTCTTTTTCTCTACTTCTTAAAATAACTCTGTGAGGGTTCTCACATTAACCAGCCAGAGAGACGCTGAATGGAATTCAAAAAATAATCTTAATTTATTACAAAAAAGTTCAAAAATAATCAAACAATGAAGAATTGGGCCCAAAACTGAGGTCAACATAACAAACTACAACTCAGGTGTTAACACAAAGAACTCAAGCACAAAACTGACCTAACAAACAAGACATGAGGGGAACTTAAATAGCGGCTGATCAGACCACTGCTGATGCATAAGGGGTAATTTAAACATACAAAAACTTAAAAAAATACAATACCAAATCTTTACATTAAACAAACATTAGACTGAAACTACCAAATAGAAGAAACATTAAAGAAATGGTCAAATTAAATTAAAGAAAACCAAATTTCCCCGTCCCCTGGCAAACAAATGGAACAGCCCGCTGAGGAGGTTTTGCCAGCCATATAAGGACGTCAATTAGCTGGAGCTCTTCTGTGACCCTCCAGCAGCTCCAAAGGGAACTGGTAACTCAAAACAAATAAATTAATTTGTTGCTTTTAACAAAAATATAAAGAACTGACAAATAAAGTTAACTAAATGTGTGCGCTGCAAATAGTTAACTAAAAGGTCAGACTAATGAAAATAATTTTGAATAAAAATCTAAAGTATTCACTAATTAATGTCTAAATTAATGTAAAGGATAAAAAAAAAAAAAGATTACCATTCAGGTCTGTGTGACAGTAGGGTCAGCTGTCACAAACTCCCTTACTTTTTATTTCTGCTAAAATACTCATTTCTTTCTTTACTTCTCTTATTTCTTTATTAAAATCCATTCCCTGTTGATTTAAAAAGTGATATCTTTGTAAACGCTTCTGCAGCCCCATCATGCATCTTTGTTCTTTTTTCTTTTTCTTTTTTCCTGCTTGTCTAAAAAAAGTCTGGGTCCTACCTTTTACCATCTCCCACCACTGTGCTCGTGTTTCGTACAGGTCTTGGAGGGTCTGCCACTCGCGGTACTGCTCCCTGTACTGGGTGACCAGAGCTTGGTCCTTCAGCGGGGAGCGGTTGAGCTTCCACAGACCTCGCCCGGTCGTCCCCCCGGAAGGGAGTGAAAGCATGCAGGATAA
>NW_006800701.1:94903-106472 GCF_000485575.1 Poecilia formosa | reverse complement strand
CGTCCTTTGTCGACTTCAACCAAAAATCAACGATTCTAACTATTTTTCAACGTTGATTTAACATCATGTGCTATCTGGGGTCTTTTCTATTTAAAACACAATTAAAATCCCCCCCATAATAAAAGGTTTTCGTCCCAGCATGTGGGGCTGCAGTTCCTCTAAAAAGTCATACCTGTCATGTTTGTCATTAAAACCATAAATATTCAAGAGGTTAAAATCCTGTCCGTTAAAAGTCAGATTTGCTAAAAGTGCTCATCCCTCTCTCACCACGGTGTTCCCCTTCACCAAGATGTGCGGATTGTTTATTAAAATGGCCACGCCATCATTTTTATTTTCATTTGAGCCGCTCCATATAGACGGTTGTGGCCACAAATCCTGCCACCGGGTGAAATTCTTTAAAAATGGGAGTGCACATTCTTGTAATAAATACAAATCGGACTGTACAGAACTTAAAAAGGATAAAACACTCTGGGCTCTAACTTGTGACTTCACACTTCTAACATTTATGGTTGAGAAGGTGAGAGTCCTGATTAAAATGACTAAAAACAGGTAAGACATTTTAAAGGATTAAGACAGTAAAAACCCGTTTAAAACCCAAGTTAAAAATGGGCTCAGAGACTGTCCTGTGAACAGAGCTCTTCCTCAACCCCGCATGGTGGTGCAGGTTGGACCTGAGCTCCATTCCCCCTTCGGACTCTCGGTTTCGGACGTTTTTCTAAAGCCAATACCTTCGATGGGTCCTCCGGGGTTGATTGCTGAGCAACATGTTGAAAAGAGGCCTCATCTGCTGAGTTAGACAGGAAGAACTTGGTCTCCTCCCCGAATGAACCGAAGAGGTTCTCAAGTCTTCCTCTCTTCTCCACCGCGATGGTCTGGTCGGAGGGAGACTCTGATGCTGGCCGCTTAGCCAGTTGGGCGTCGGGGAGGGGGGCATCCTCGCTGCTGTCAGACTCCATTTCCTGAGAGTCGTAGCTAGCTCTGCCTTCGGTCTGCATTTCCCCCCCCCTCACTAGAGGTTTCAGTCTGGGGGGTCTCTTCCTTCCCCTCCCACTCTCCCGTCTCCTTCTCCTCTCCTCCAATAAGAGGAGCCGACAGGAGATTTGAATTTTCCAGCCCAACGGCTTCAATTTGCTCACTTACCATGTCCGCTTGTTCCACTTCCTTTGCCTTTTTCAGTTTATTTGCAAAAGATTTTGGAAAGTCTCTAAAAAGATGGTCTTGCTCGCCACATAAATTACATTTCCGCCCATTCATACATTCGTCAAACGTGTGCCCCACTTCTCTACACTTACCACAGAATACCTTATCACAAGCCTCGGCCAGATGACCGTGTTCACCACACTTACGGCAGAGTTTTGGTTGGCCCTGATAGTGAGTGTAGCCTCGGTTCTCCCCCAGGAGTATCATGAATGGGAGATGTTTCAGGTCCTGGAATCCTTGGGGGTCTTCCCACTGTTTAATGGGGACCCGCCAAGCGCAATTCCAGATGCCGTCCACATCCCGCACCTTCATAGCCTGGCCCTTCACCGTGCAGTATCTACCCAGCCACATACAGATGTCTTCAGCACTGACAGTTTCATTGAACATCCTGACAATCACTGTTTTCAGGGAGTTGTCAGTCAGTTTCTCAACGTCAAATGCTGAAAACTGGGTCTTTGCATTTTCGTACCTTGTCCAAAACTCTTTTAGCCGGTCGGCGGTGGTGAAACTTACATCATATCCTCTGTTGAAGGGCAGGGTGAGGATACAGTTCAGGTCATCTGGCCGAAACTTCAGTGTTTGCTGAATCAGTTTCCTAGAAAAGTCCAGTCTTGACATTGCATTAGTCTTAGCATTTTCAGTAAAAACAAAGCGAACGCTGTGGTGCCTCCGCATGCCGGCATGAGTAGCCGCCATGGTGGAGGCACCACCCGCTGAAGGTTAAAACCTTTACTAAAACAACAATAAAAGGTTAAAACAAATACACAATAAAATGCAACTAAAAAGAAGAGATATTTTTCCACTAGTTGTGGTAAATATCTCAACCAGGGACAAAGATTAATGAACCTCTCGAAACAGTGGTAACAGCCAAGTCACAAAGACTAACGCTATCACCACCCAATGGAGGCAACCACTGTCTTAGACAAAAGGCTGAGAAGCAATTAGGGTATATGTGATCTAAAAAAGGTACATAATCACTTTAGCAAAGCAATAAGACAGAGAGCAAGCAGCAGTGCAACAATGCACACCCCATTTTGACTCATGGTGCCAATTTTCTATATGTTTCCAAGTTTATTCTAAGCATCTAGTTTGGCATAGGAACTCATGCTAATCACAATAGTATATGGTTTGTTATATTAGGGATTGCAGCAAAAATAGCCAAACTAGAAGCTAAAATCTGAAGCCCCACCATGCAATGCATTCTGGGTAATGTTGATGGACATTTTAAAGTGAATTTCTGATGTACAGAACAAGGTTACAGATTTCTGGCACCTGGCAGAAGCTCAGAGATGAGATCTGAAGCTGAGCTGTGATGTCTGTCTTTAAAATGGGTTTGAAGACAAAAGAAATGAAATAAAAGATGGTTAAAAGAGCAGATTTATAAAATCAAATTCCAGCCTTCAAACCAGCATTAAGAAAAACTCCTTCATCCAACAGAGGCTCAGAGAAGATTTTAAAGCTGAGCTGTGAGTTAATTCCAAAAAACTAAGTTTAAAAAGCAAAATGAGAGAAAATCAGTTTAAGAAGATACTTTTAAAGCTAATTCCTAGTGAGCAGAGCAGCAGCAAGAGAAAACTCCTTCATCAAACAGAAACTCAGAGACAAGATTTTAAAGCTGAGCTTATTTATTAAAAAAAAAAAGAGCTCAAAAACAAATAGAAATTTAATAAAATCTGGTAGGGATAAGTGCCAGTTGTTTTTCAACTGTTTATCAGCTTATTGGGGGCCTGCCCATGCAATGCATAGTAGGAATCTATCTACACTCAATAAGGCATTTATTATAGTAGGAATCTATCTACACTCAATAAGGCGTTTATTATTATTATTATTATTATTATTATTATTATTGTTGTTTATTTTTCTTACTTCACCGTTAATGCAGCCCTAAATGCTGCATGCACCCTGACAAAAGTGGTATCAAAACGTGCAGCTTGGGTGTTCTGTGGTTAAGCACAACCCATGTATGGAGGCCTTAGTCCTCGACGCACCTGTCACAGGTTCAATTCCCAGCCTGGGAACCTTTGCTGCATGTCTTTCCCCATCTCTCATTACCAACTTTTCTGTCAAATAAAGGCCTCTAGAGTCAATAAAACCTTAAAAAAAAAAAAACGTCCAGCTTGATCCCAAGAAGTGCATTATTTTTAGTGGGATTCTCAGTTAAAATGATAAAATTGCGAAAAATGACAAAATCCCATACAAGTCAATGGAGGCTCCGCACTGACTCATACAGACACACTTGCAGCTGCAGTCGTTAATTACCATAGCAACAGGCCCCAGACAGAGCCAGTGAGTAGTCTCACAAACAGGTGCAGAGAGAGGTCTCGCAATGCATTGTGGGAAGAATACATATTTCCTGTGATTATTCATATTTTGCTTACATAAAATTATTATTTCTCAGAATTTTTGAGTGTGAATTAAAATCCTTAGTATGAAGGTTGAAAATTTTCTAGAAAAAAAAATTTTTCCCTTTTTTTTTTTTATTTTTATTTTGCACCACATGTGCAAAGCTTATAGTTGTCAGTCTCGCCTGAATTTCACTGTCCCTGAGGTTCAGACATTGCATGATAGTAGAGAACCAGGTTAGCCATAGCACTATTGGGATGGACCTTGCATGATCTTCAGTCATTGCACACTGGTGGTGGACCATGTCAAGCCTGTCCTGGTTCTTACCAAGGGCAAGTCTGGCTTGCACAGACTTGTTACTTAACTGTCAGAAATGATCTGCCCACATCAGGCAGGCCCCACTCAATTTCTTCAGGAATTAAATGTCTAGTTTTCCCATTGCTGTGGTGCTCTGCAGCTACTGTAATTTTTAAACCTTTAATAAATGACAAAAAAGGGCTAATTGCCTCGCTTCTTTGAACATAACAATGATCAAATATATAAATGGTCATGGTTTATCATGGTTTGTTACATTTTGACAAAATAAAAAATTAACAACAGCAATTATGTAATTATTCACCAATATAAAAGAGCAATTTGCTTAGTCCTCTGTTACATCTTGATAGAAACCAAACTGTTTATAGATTTATATCAAGGGAGAATACTTAAAAACATCAGCAATTTTCTCAGCTTTAATTTGAGCCATATTTATAGAAATGAGGACAAATAAAGGCGCTGCAATAATTTTTGTGACAGATTCCTGCTCATCCTGCATTGGAACAGTCTGGTTTTATGGACAGACTCACCGCGTAGTAATGGTACCTGCAGGAGCTAAGTTTGTTCCTTTATTTTTTGAAAGAACTCTGATTTACCTTATGAAAAATTGTAAAATATAATTTTATTTTGCTGTCTTTGTTTATAGTGTATTGCCTCAAAATACTTAAACTAAAAACAGTTCCATTTCCATCTTTTTTTCTCAGAAATAATTCAAATGTTGCTTTGGTCAGTGGTTGTTTTAAATTATAGAGTGAGCATCTCCAGACACCAGATGGCAGTGGAGTTAATGTATATTTAGTGTGTTTTTCTCTTTTTACAGTGAACAAGAAGAAGAGACCAGTGAACAGAAACAAACTTGCGATTCCTGGCTAGACTCTATTATTCATCCACAACAGTTCTGTTCCTGAAACACCAGGATAATGGCCAATAAGAAAATAGTAGTGGTGACAGGTGAGATTCTCTGATTGGTTTAGTGGTGAAAGTTAAATGTGTTTCGATGTGTGTGTTTGATTTCTCAACAGTTCTGTGGAATTAACATGCATAAGAGAGCTGTGGTTAAAAAAGGATTTAGCTGTTGCCAGGGCAACATAATGCAAGATGGCACAGCTTTCAAGCATCTGCACATTAGAGTGATTTTGCTGCAGATTTCTGGATTAAATATGAAACTGAGAAAATAATGAGTCATCATGCGCCTTTGCTACAATTAATGTTTAACTTGATGTAAACTTTAGACCCTGCTTAAAGGCTGACAAACATCCGCATGCATACCTCATGCATGTTTCTGATGCTGCAGGGCCTGACAGTTTTCTGTTTCCTGCAGGGTTTGAGCCCTTTGGTGAGCATGCTGTGAACTCGAGCTGGGTGGCAGTACAGGTAATCATCGGGTTGTGTGTCTAATTTAATAACTTTGCAACAGTCTTCTGTCATCCATCATTGTACATCCAGTCTATGTGACATTTTTTTAATGAGCAGACATTCCTGCTTTTTATGAGAAAAATGCTTTAACACACATCTGTTGTGAATGCTGAGCAAGATCTGTTCTAGTGACAACATAATTCTGTGTTCAGTTAGACACTCCACAGGTGACAGTGGTCCTGGCAGTTATTAGCTCGGTCATTTGGCAATTCTATTTGATTTTCATCTGCCTTCGGTGATCCGTCTGGCATTTCTCCCATTGATCTCAATGTCTTTGGTTGAATTTCAACCAGGCGAGTCAGAGAACAGAAGGAAAAGTTGGGAACAATGAAGTTCGTTTTCTGTTTTAGAATTATAGTCTGCCTATACAGGGTTGTAGTTTGGCAAAGTCAAAGAAGTGAATAAAGCTGTTCAGTTCATGTTGGCCACACTTCCAAGTATTAAACAGTTAATGTCCGAGCAAGAGGAATGTTTAAGATATCATAATGCTGGAAAATATGTGGTGGCCCTAGTCCACACGATGTTGTTTACAGCACACGCAGTTTTGGCAAGCTCAAGCTGGTTTATTAAATATGTAATAAATGGCCAAATGTTATACATTGAGTAGAATCTGATGTAGTAATTTAAAACCTCAACACAGTTCATGCCACCAGCAAGCAATCATTTTTCAGTAGTCAAATTTCAGACCCTCTCGACGAAGCAAAGTATTGAGGGGCTGGCTTTTAACATGCCAGGCAGTTGTTGGACACTCTTGGATATCCCGAAGCCTCCTGCACTGCAAAATAGCTTCATATCTTCAGGGCACAAAAAACCATGTAAGTCTTTTATTTATGGATCTTATTTCAGCTTTTCACCCTCTACTGCAATTGTACCAGCACTATGGCTCCAACCTGGAGTGATTAGAGCAGGGATGTCCATGTCCAGTCCTTGAGTAATTTTGGCCTTGGTTGGTAAAGTGTTAATGTGAGTCAACTCCACATCTTAGAGAACAAACTACTACACCTTTTAATTGTGATGTCGGCTTGGTGAAATGAATCTAAGACTTTTTAACATGTAGCCATTAAAGGTGAGTGGTGTTACAGCTGTGATCCACAGGGGTGTGTCCTTGTCCCATTTTTGTGTCTTTAAAAACAATAACTTCTTCAAGTTCTTATGTTGTCTATATATTGCTTTATGTGTAGAGGTTTTCTTGTAACTCCACACTGTCTACTAGGACACAAGTGATTTTTTTCTCTCTCATCTTTGTCAGGAGTTCAGTTTTCTGTGTTTATTTTTATTTTTTCTGTGTTTATTTATTTATTTTTTTCTGTGTTTATTTTTGATCCTGTTCCATGCGAGTCTCTGTGTTGTCCTGTCTGCTCCCTAATTGTTTCCCAGGTGTGTCTAGTTCCCTGGTTATCCTCTGTGTATTTAAGCCCACCTGTTGTCTTTGTCAGATCCTCGTCGTATGTTGTCAAGTCTTGTCTAGAGTTAGTAGTCTGTCAGCACAGTTGAACTGTGAAGTCCTGTGTTGGCGTCAGCTCTCGGAGCAGTCTTCTCCTGATTAGTCGCTACCAGTGTTAGCTTTATCTCTGCTCACTGTGCTGCCTGTTTTCTTGGACTGTTGAGTTGCTTCCGTCATTAAATTCACTGTTCATCTTTCAACCTGGGTCCTTAGCGTTCATTCTCACCACCACACATGATGTAGACTGTCATGCTACATCATGACAGTCTTATCTAATGTTGTCATTTTCATCTGTTAAAGGGCGGCGTCCTCCAGGGCTGCAACCTCAGGAACCTGTCTACCCATATCATGTCCAAAGCGTTTGTGTGTTTGTTCTTTGGATGGGTTGTAATGAAATGTGAATTTCCCTGTGGGATTAATAAAGTATATTAATTCTTTCACTCATTGATTCAAATTTGCAGATGACACTGTCATAGTTAGACTGCTGCGGGATGGGAGATCCATCATGGAACTGTTTTTGACTGCTTTGTGAATTCAAATTCAGTTCTAATAGAAAATACTTTGTTGATCCCAAAGGGAAATTAAATGGTGCTGTAACTCATTTTAATTCCAGACCCTTCAGAGAGTTATTGCAGATGGTGATGGCTGTGGGCAGGAAGGAGGTCCTATAGTGGTCTGGATTAAAGCGAATTTGAAGAATCCTCCGATTTAAGATGTTATGACAGTCTCATGAATAGGATGCTCTGAATTGTTAATAATTTACTTGATTTGTTAGAGTATTAGCTTTTCCTGTGTGCCCATGTGGTACGGGGAACAGATATGTTTCCAGGGAGCAGTAAAACTGTGTGTTTGTGTGTTCATAGGAACTGGTGCGATTAGGATTGGGGGAGATGGTAGATCTTCACGTGTATGAGCTGCCTGTTGATTATCAGGCTGTTCAAGACATTTTACTGTCTCTGTGGAAAGAACATCAGCCCCAGGTATTGAGCAAAATATGTTTTGCCAGAAGTTTACATATACTCATGATCAGCATGAATTGTCGCATTTATTTTGGAATTTTAACAGATCATTTGAATTATTTTTTTCCCCACAGGGTTAACTCCTTGTAGTCCATAATTTTTTCCTGGTTTTTATTTCAAGACCTAGGTGCACACACTTGCATATGCAGCAGTCAAATTTATAAATGTGATTTTCATACATGTACATATTTGAAACAAAAGTCCTTAGAAGATAAAATAGAAACCTGCAACTTTTTTTAGCCATCTGACTAGCTGGACATTTGACTACTCTGCATCAGAATGTGCTCTTCATTTTGGCATGTACTGGGCTTTTCACCATAGTCCAGAAAATGTCTATAGGTTGTAGATTAGCACCATTCATATCAGTCTGATTTCTCCATTCCTGTTTTTGTGTGTCTATGGCATAACTGCCTGAGGTTTGTCCACATTTGAACCACAATCTCAGGCAACAAGAACACCACTGTCCCCATCCTCAAGGAAGAGAGTTTTAAATCAAGAAGGGCTCAACAAGAAAAATGTACCTGCTCTAAAATTATACTGTCAAACTCCACTGAAATTAGAGGTTACTCACATGAACAAGTCTAATCCTTCTGGGATTACTTTTTTAATCCCAGAGGGAAATTAAAAATTGTATAAGCCTGTGCATATACTTTTGACAGTGTTGATTTGTTAAAAACTACAATAAATTCATGCCTGCTCATTGTCAAAAGCCACAACTGAATCTGACACCATTCAGATTATTAGTGTACATAAACTTCTGACCAGAACTATACATATCTTTATGTTTAATAAACAGTCAGTTAATTTTAAACCTTGGTGTCCTGTGAGCAGCTAGCTGTCCATGTGGGTGTTTCTGGGATTGCAACCTCAGTCACTTTGGAGCAGTGTGGCCACAACAAGGGCTATACACGTCTGGACAACCGCAGCTTCTGCCCTGCCTCCCACTGCTGCATGGAGAATGGACCAGACTACATAAAATCAGTCATAGACATGGACACGGTGTGCAAAAGGGTCAACGGGTCAAACATCGGGATAACTGTGTCTGTATCTAAGGATGCTGGAAGGCAAGTGATTCATGTTACACATGCATGAAAGCCCCAGAACTAGAAGCCAACCTTGACTTTATATGATCTAACTGCCATGTTTTGGACTTGATAGGTATCTTTGTGATTACACCTACTACACCTCACTGCATCAAGGCCAGGGGTACTCTGCATTTGTCCATGTGCCTGCATTAGGAGGACCCTACAGCAGTGAGGAGCTAGGCAGAGGCCTTCAGGCTGTTGTAAAGGAAATGCTGAACTTACTTGAGGTTGATTACAATGAATGGGGGAAAAAAGACAACAAACATTGCCATCATAAGCAATGACACTAAACAGGACCCTTACTAAACCACTTACATTTTGTAGAAATTAATGAAGAGTTGATTTTGTTGTATGATTTTAAAAAAGTCAAAACAAGTGGAGACCACCATAGTGATTTGTATATATCACTAGTTTAAAGTGATCCAAACATGAATTTTTCACTTTAATTTCTTTAAGTGCATAGCACAGTCTATCAATGAAAGTAGTGTAAAGGCCCAATAATCTCAGGGAAACTGCAATGGAATCAGCACTGTGCACTTGACCTAATAAATGTGCTTATTGTCACTTTGCAAAGCATTACTGTGAAGAAATAAAGTACTTGTTGATATATGTTTTTCGTGGTTAGATCTTGTGCTTGTTGGTTATTTAATAACTTATGGAGCATTATTAGCTTCCAACATAAAGATCCTGCATGTACAACAACAGTTTCCCTGCTGGCCAGGTCAGTAGACATGGGATGGACCGATATGAAAATTTGGGCCAGTATCACTGTCTGATATTAGTACTGTCATTTTAGCAAATAGTATGTATGACTATCATATGTACAATATTTTTTTATATCTTCAACACTGTGTAGCTCAGATAAATCTGGATCTGCCTCAGTTCACCAACCAGTCCACATATGAAGCATAATCAAGCTATGTTAAAACAATTTTCATGGTAAAAAAAGATCAACCTGAAGGATGATTATTTTTTCCTTTCCATCAAATATCTGCTAAAAACGGAAGAAGCAAGGAGACTGTATAATTCAGTTTTATTATTTATTTAGGACATACACTAAAATGAACATCTCATTTATGAGGAAAAATCAGCCACTAACATTACTTAAATTGATGTCAATCTACTAATGATTTAATTTAGTAAAGAAAAAATACATATATAGCCTGTATTCTTACTACCTCCCCTGGGAATTCAGCCAAGTGATCTTCATCTGTGTTTACATCCACTGAGGGCAGAGCCAGCTGCTGTCTGTCAAAATATACAAAGTGTTACAGCACAACTTCAGTTGCAACATCCTGAAGCCCTCATAATAATATCTGGAGATTTTAATCATGTCACCCTGGATTCCACTCTGACTGCTTTTCACCAGATTGTCAATTGTCCCACCATGAACAACTGGATAATTGATTTACTGTACACCAATGTAAAAGATGGATATAAGGCTGTTGCCCTTCCCCCATTGGGCAAGTCAGACCACAACCTGGTGTACATACAGCAGGTTGTAAAGGAGTAAAGGCTCCCTCAACTAGAAGTAGATGGCCTTCAGGACTACAGATAAGGAGAAGATAAAGGTAGCACAAAGGGAGATGAAACATTGTCTGAGGGAGGCAAAAGAGTACTACAGGAGGAAGATTATGTCTGGGATGGCTTCAGAACCATTACAGGGCACAAGGTTTGGACTAGTACAGAGAGAGGAAGTAAAGAGAGAGCTAATTAACTGATTAACCTTTTTAATAGATTTAGCCATTATGCTTCACTCGTGTTAATTTTGTTTCAGAAGAACAATTAAAATCTTTTGACAAATTTTTATTCTCTCTTCTGCCCGGATTCCTTGATGTCGTCATTGAATCAGATGAGCTGCAAAGACAAAGACCAACGCTTTCCAAGTACAATCATAACATTAATTAGACTAACAAACTAATGAAGCAAACATAACTCATAAAATCACAAACCAGAATCCAATCCAATATTTACCTCTCTCCACAGACATCAACACACCAAGACAAACTTAAGGGGAAGCATTTCACCGATGCACCGTTCCCCAGAGACAGCATCACGGGTTAACCCTGGAGCGATCTGAAGTTAAATTTCCGGTTGCTATGCTTTTAAAGGAAGGGTATGTTTCCCTTTTCTGCTGTATTCAAATTAGGGGACTGTCCTTAGGTAAGTTCGTTTAAATCTAGTTGGAAATGTTCCAGTAAAAGCCTGTTTTGTTTTTTTTAAGATCAAGGAAGCGTTATTTTCTTTTGAGTGGGGTGATGTTTTTTATGACCCTGTCCCGAGAGGAAGCTCTACTATTCTGACAAGATCAGATTGTTTTTACAACTCCAGCTGTTAAAAACCCTATCAGCTCAGTCAAGGGTTAAACACACAAAGACTCCTATGTGGAGAGAGTTTTCGACCCCCTCGTGATGCCTGATCAGGTCACGAAAAAACTAGCTGTGTTTTAAATTATAGAGAACTACAAGCTAAATTAATTTAATTCAACTTAGTGTATTTTGTTTCAACAGAAATATCCTACATAAGAGATTATGTACTGATTGAACCATGGATATAATTTGGAACCAAATTTTCTTATTTAAAACACTATTAGTTTTATCTAATATTTTGAACATATAATCAATTCTAAAAACTAGCATATTTTAAATGTATTTTCTTAACACCCACCACCATCACCACATCTACTCTCCCCCAGTACATCCTCCTCCTTACCAGCAGGTGCAGTCATTCCACCATCATGGCACCCT
>NW_006800701.1:74787-94893 GCF_000485575.1 Poecilia formosa | reverse complement strand
AATACATATTTCCTGTGATTATTCATATTTTGCTTACATAAAATTATTATTTCTCAGAATTTTTGAGTGTGAATTAAAATCCTTAGTATGAAGGTTGAAAATTTTCTAGAAAAAAAAATTTTTCCCTTTTTTTTTTTTATTTTTATTTTGCACCACATGTGCAAAGCTTATAGTTGTCAGTCTCGCCTGAATTTCACTGTCCCTGAGGTTCAGACATTGCATGATAGTAGAGAACCAGGTTAGCCATAGCACTATTGGGATGGACCTTGCATGATCTTCAGTCATTGCACACTGGTGGTGGACCATGTCAAGCCTGTCCTGGTTCTTACCAAGGGCAAGTCTGGCTTGCACAGACTTGTTACTTAACTGTCAGAAATGATCTGCCCACATCAGGCAGGCCCCACTCAATTTCTTCAGGAATTAAATGTCTAGTTTTCCCATTGCTGTGGTGCTCTGCAGCTACTGTAATTTTTAAACCTTTAATAAATGACAAAAAAAGGGTTAATTGCCTCGCTTCTTTGAACATAACAATGATCAAATATATAAATGGTCATGGTTTATCATGGTTTGTTACATTTTGACAAAATAAAAAATTAACAACAGCAATTATGTAATTATTCACCAATATAAAAGAGCAATTTGCTTAGTCCTCTGTTACATCTTGATAGAAACCAAACTGTTTATAGATTTATATCAAGGGAGAATACTTAAAAACATCAGCAATTTTCTCAGCTTTAATTTGAGCCATATTTATAGAAATGAGGACAAATAAAGGCGCTGCAATAATTTTTGTGACAGATTCCTGCTCATCCTGCATTGGAACAGTCTGGTTTTATGGACAGACTCACCGCGTAGTAATGGTACCTGCAGGAGCTAAGTTTGTTCCTTTATTTTTTGAAAGAACTCTGATTTACCTTATGAAAAATTGTAAAATATAATTTTATTTTGCTGTCTTTGTTTATAGTGTATTGCCTCAAAATACTTAAACTAAAAACAGTTCCATTTCCATCTTTTTTTCTCAGAAATAATTCAAATGTTGCTTTGGTCAGTGGTTGTTTTAAATTATAGAATGAGCTACAGAGCATCTCCAGTGACACCAGATGGCAGTGGAGTTAATGTATATTTAGTGTGTTTTTCTCTTTTTACAGTGAACAAGAAGAAGAGACCAGTGAACAGAAACAAACTTGCGATTCCTGGCTAGACTCTATTATTCATCCACAACAGTTCTGTTCCTGAAACACCAGGATAATGGCCAATAAGAAAATAGTAGTGGTGACAGGTGAGATTCTCTGATTGGTTTAGTGGTGAAAGTTAAATGTGTTTCGATGTGTGTGTTTGATTTCTCAACAGTTCTGTGGAATTAACATGCATAAGAGAGCTGTGGTTAAAAAAGGATTTAGCTGTTGCCAGGGCAACATAATGCAAGATGGCACAGCTTTCAAGCATCTGCACATTAGAGTGATTTTGCTGCAGATTTCTGGATTAAATATGAAACTGAGAAAATAATGAGTCATCATGCGCCTTTGCTACAATTAATGTTTAACTTGATGTAAACTTTAGACCCTGCTTAAAGGCTGACAAACATCCGCATGCATACCTCATGCATGTTTCTGATGCTGCAGGGCCTGACAGTTTTCTGTTTCCTGCAGGGTTTGAGCCCTTTGGTGAGCATGCTGTGAACTCGAGCTGGGTGGCAGTACAGGTAATCATCGGGTTGTGTGTCTAATTTAATAACTTTGCAACAGTCTTCTGTCATCCATCATTGTACATCCAGTCTACTTGACGTTTTTTTAATGAGCAGACATTCCTGCTTTTTATGAGAAAAATGCTTTAACACACATCTGTTGTGAATGCTGAGCAAGATCTGTTCTAGTGACAACATAATTCTGTGTTCAGTTAGACACTCCACAGGTGACAGTGGTCCTGGCAGTTATTAGCTCGGTCATTTGGCAATTCTATTTGATTTTCATCTGCCTTCGGTGATCCGTCTGGCATTTCTCCCATTGATCTCAATGTCTTTGGTTGAATTTCAACCAGGCGAGTCAGAGAACAGAAGGAAAAGTTGGGAACAATGAAGTTCGTTTTCTGTTTTAGAATTATAGTCTGCCTATACAGGGTTGTAGTTTGGCAAAGTCAAAGAAGTGAATAAAGCTGTTCAGTTCATGTTGGCCACACTTCCAAGTATTAAACAGTTAATGTCCGAGCAAGAGGAATGTTTAAGATATCATAATGCTGGAAAATATGTGGTGGCCCTAGTCCACACGATGTTGTTTACAGCACACGCAGTTTTGGCAAGCTCAAGCTGGTTTATTAAATATGTAATAAATGGCCAAATGTTATACATTGAGTAGAATCTGATGTAGTAATTTAAAACCTCAACACAGTTCATGCCACCAGCAAGCAATCATTTTTCAGTAGTCAAATTTCAGACCCTCTCGACGAAGCAAAGTATTGAGGGGCTGGCTTTTAACATGCCAGGCAGTTGTTGGACACTCTTGGATATCCCGAAGCCTCCTGCACTGCAAAATAGCTTCATATCTTCAGGGCACAAAAAACCATGTAAGTCTTTTATTTATGGATCTTATTTCAGCTTTTCACCCTCTACTGCAATTGTACCAGCACTATGGCTCCAACCTGGAGTGATTAGAGCAGGGATGTCCATGTCCAGTCCTTGAGTAATTTTGGCCTTGGTTGGTAAAGTGTTAATGTGAGTCAACTCCACATCTTAGAGAACAAACTACTACACCTTTTAATTGTGATGTCGGCTTGGTGAAATGAATCTAAGACTTTTTAACATGTAGCCATTAAAGGTGAGTGGTGTTACAGCTGTGATCCACAGGGGTGTGTCCTTGTCCCATTTTTGTGTCTTTAAAAACAATAACTTCTTCAAGTTCTTATGTTGTCTATATATTGCTTTATGTGTAGAGGTTTTCTTGTAACTCCACACTGTCTACTAGGACACAAGTGATTTTTTTCTCTCTCATCTTTGTCAGGAGTTCAGTTTTCTGTGTTTATTTTTATTTTTTCTGTGTTTATTTATTTATTTTTTTCTGTGTTTATTTTTGATCCTGTTCCATGCGAGTCTCTGTGTTGTCCTGTCTGCTCCCTAATTGTTTCCCAGGTGTGTCTAGTTCCCTGGTTATCCTCTGTGTATTTAAGCCCACCTGTTGTCTTTGTCAGATCCTCGTCGTATGTTGTCAAGTCTTGTCTAGAGTTAGTAGTCTGTCAGCACAGTTGAACTGTGAAGTCCTGTGTTGGCGTCAGCTCTCGGAGCAGTCTTCTCCTGATTAGTCGCTACCAGTGTTAGCTTTATCTCTGCTCACTGTGCTGCCTGTTTTCTTGGACTGTTGAGTTGCTTCTGTCATTAAATTCATCGTTCATCTTTCAACCTGGGTCCTTAGCGTTCATTCTCACCACCACACATGATGTAGACTGTCATGCTACATCATGACAGTCTTATCTAATGTTGTCATTTTCATCTGTTAAAGGGCGGCGTCCTCCAGGGCTGCAACCTCAGGAACCTGTCTACCCATATCATGTCCAAAGCGTTTGTGTGTTTGTTCTTTGGATGGGTTGTAATGAAATGTGAATTTCCCTGTGGGATTAATAAAGTATATTAATTCTTTCACTCATTGATTCAAATTTGCAGATGACACTGTCATAGTTAGACTGCTGCGGGATGGGAGATCCATCATGGAACTGTTTTTGACTGCTTTGTGAATTCAAATTCAGTTCTAATAGAAAATACTTTGTTGATCCCAAAGGGAAATTAAATGGTGCTGTAACTCATTTTAATTCCAGACCCTTCAGAGAGTTATTGCAGATGGTGATGGCTGTGGGCAGGAAGGAGGTCCTATAGTGGTCTGGATTAAAGCGAATTTGAAGAATCCTCCGATTTAAGATGTTATGACAGTCTCATGAATAGGATGCTCTGAATTGTTAATAATTTACTTGATTTGTTAGAGTATTAGCTTTTCCTGTGTGCCCATGTGGTACGGGGAACAGATATGTTTCCAGGGAGCAGTAAAACTGTGTGTTTGTGTGTTCATAGGAACTGGTGCGATTAGGATTGGGGGAGATGGTAGATCTTCATGTGTATGAGCTGCCTGTTGATTATCAGGCTGTTCAAGACATTTTACTGTCTCTGTGGAAAGAACATCAGCCCCAGGTATTGAGCAAAATATGTTTTGCCAGAAGTTTACATATACTCATGATCAGCATGAATTGTCGCATTTATTTTGGAATTTTAACAGATCATTTGAATTATTTTTTTCCCCACAGGGTTAACTCCTTGTAGTCCATAATTTTTTCCTGGTTTTTATTTCAAGACCTAGGTGCACACACTTGCATATGCAGCAGTCAAATTTATAAATGTGATTTTCATACATGTACATATTTGAAACAAAAGTCCTTAGAAGATAAAATAGAAACCTGCAACTTTTTTTAGCCATCTGACTAGCTGGACATTTGACTACTCTGCATCAGAATGTGCTCTTCATTTTGGCATGTACTGGGCTTTTCACCATAGTCCAGAAAATGTCTATAGGTTGTAGATTAGCACCATTCATATCAGTCTGATTTCTCCATTCCTGTTTTTGTGTGTCTATGGCATAACTGCCTGAGGTTTGTCCACATTTGAACCACAATCTCAGGCAACAAGAACACCACTGTCCCCATCCTCAAGGAAGAGAGTTTTAAATCAAGAAGGGCTCAACAAGAAAAATGTACCTGCTCTAAAATTATACTGTCAAACTCCACTGAAATTAGAGGTTACTCACATGAACAAGTCTAATCCTTCTGGGATTACTTTTTTAATCCCAGAGGGAAATTAAAAATTGTATAAGCCTGTGCATATACTTTTGACAGTGTTGATTTGTTAAAAACTACAATAAATTCATGCCTGCTCATTGTCAAAAGCCACAACTGAATCTGACACCATTCAGATTATTAGTGTACATAAACTTCTGACCAGAACTATACATATCTTTATGTTTAATAAACAGTCAGTTAATTTTAAACCTTGGTGTCCTGTGAGCAGCTAGCTGTCCATGTGGGTGTTTCTGGGATTGCAACCTCAGTCACTTTGGAGCAGTGTGGCCACAACAAGGGCTATACACGTCTGGACAACCGCAGCTTCTGCCCTGCCTCCCACTGCTGCATGGAGAATGGACCAGACTACATAAAATCAGTCATAGACATGAACACGGTGTGCAAAAGGGTCAACGGGTCAAACATCGGGATAACTGTGTCTGTATCTAAGGATGCTGGAAGGCAAGTGATTCATGTTACACATGCATGAAAGCCCCAGAACTAGAAGCCAACCTTGACTTTATATGATCTAACTGCCATGTTTTGGACTTGATAGGTATCTTTGTGATTACACCTACTACACCTCACTGCATCAAGGCCAGGGCTACTCTGCATTTGTCCATGTGCCTGCATTAGGAGGACCCTACAGCAGTGAGGAGCTAGGCAGAGGCCTTCAGGCTGTTGTAAAGGAAATGCTGAACTTACTTGAGGTTGATTACAATGAATGGGGGGAAAAAGACAACAAACATTGCCATCATAAGCAATGACACTAAACAGGACCCTTACTAAACCACTTACATTTTGTAGAAATTAATGAAGAGTTGATTTTGTTGTATGATTTTAAAAAAGTCAAAACAAGTGGAGACCACCATAGTGATTTGTATATATCACTAGTTTAAAGTGATCCAAACATGAATTTTTCACTTTAATTTCTTTAAGTGCATAGCACAGTCTATCAATGAAAGTAGTGTAAAGGCCCAATAATCTCAGGGAAACTGCAATGGAATCAGCACTGTGCACTTGACCTAATAAATGTGCTTATTGTCACTTTGCAAAGCATTACTGTGAAGAAATAAAGTACTTGTTGATATATGTTTTTCGTGGTTAGATCTTGTGCTTGTTGGTTATTTAATAACTTATGGAGCATTATTAGCTTCCAACATAAAGATCCTGCATGTACAACAACAGTTTCCCTGCTGGCCAGGTCAGTAGACATGGGATGGATCGATATGAAAATCTGGGCCAGTATCGCTGTCTGATATTAGTACTGTCATTTTAGCAAATAGTATGTATGACTATCATATGTACAATATTTTTTTATATCTTCAACACTGTGTAGCTCAGATAAATCTGGATCTGCCTCAGTTCACCAACCAGTCCACATATGAAGCATAATCAAGCTATGTTAAAACAATTTTCCTGTAAGACCACAATAGGAGGACCCGAAATCAGCCACGAGACAGGAGTGAGTAGAAAACTTAGGATCTTTATTAGCATAAGCTAAGAGCGGCACACTGGTTAGACAGCTGTACAGGCTAGGAGATTGGGCATGGGTGCCGGGGGAGAAGCGCTGATGCAGGGCAGCGTACTCACAACGTAGAATCAGAGTAAGATCCAAGTTCTTGGTCAGCCGGGCCGAGGTCATACACAAAGGGGTAGAGAGCAGAGTCCGAGGGAGTAGGCGTGAGCGGCGTAGAAGAACAGGCTAGGTCAAGATCCGGGTAGGCAAACAGCAGTCCGACAAGGGCAAGGCAAAAGGGGGAAATCCAGAGAACAAGAGCAAGGCAGTAACACAGAGGGCGTGAATAGAGAGCTAGAAACTACTTGCTGAGAGCGTTCGATAATCTGGCAGTGGGTAGGTTACTGAGGGAGGCTTAAGAAGGGACGCAATAAGGGAGCGACACAGCTGCAGGGAATCAGGGAGATGAGGGACATGAGATGGATGGTCTCAAAACAAAAACACCGGGCACATGACACCATTACATTTCATGGTAAAAAAAAGATCAATCTGAAGGATGATTATTTTTTCCTTTCCATCAAATATCTGCTAAAAACGGAAGAAGCAAGGAGACTGTATAATTCAGTTTTATTATTTATTTAGGACATACACTAAAATGAACATCTCATTTATGAGGAAAAATCAGCCACTAACATTACTTAAATTGATGTCAATCTACTAATGATTTAATTTAGTAAAGAAAAAATACATATATAGCCTGTATTCTTACTACCTCCCCTGGGAATTCAGCCAAGTGATCTTCATCTGTGTTTACATCCACTGAGGGCAGAGCCAGCTGCTGTCTGTCAAAATATACAAAGTGTTACAGCACAACTTCAGTTGCAACATCCTGAAGCCCTCATAATAATATCTGGAGATTTTAATCATGTCACCCTGGATTCCACTCTGACTGCTTTTCACCAGATTGTCAATTGTCCCACCATGAACAACTGGATAATTGATTTACTGTACACCAATGTAAAAGATGGATATAAGGCTGTTGCCCTTCCCCCATTGGGCAAGTCAGACCACAACCTGGTGTACATACAGCAGGTTGTAAAGGAGTAAAGGCTCCCTCAACTAGAAGTAGATGGCCTTCAGGACTACAGATAAGGAGAAGATAAAGGTAGCACAAAGGGAGATGAAACATTGTCTGAGGGAGGCAAAAGAGTACTACAGGAGGAAGATTATGTCTGGGATGGCTTCAGAACCATTACAGGGCACAAAGTTTGGACTAGTACAGAGAGAGGAAGTAAAGAGAGAGCTAATTAACTGATTAACCTTTTTAATAGATTTAGCCATTATGCTTCACTCGTGTTAATTTTGTTTCAGAAGAACAATTAAAATCTTTTGACAAATTTTTATTCTCTCTTCTGCCCGGATTCCTTGATGTCGTCATTGAATCAGATGAGCTGCAAAGACAAAGACCAACGCTTTCCAAGTACAATCATAACATTAATTAGACTAACAAACTAATGAAGCAAACATAACTCATAATAAAATCACAAACCAGAATCCAATCCAATATTTACCTCATTCCACAGACATCAACACACCAAGACAAACTTAAGGGGAAGCATTTCACCGGCGCACCGTTCCCCAGAGACAGCATCACGGGTAACCCCGGAGCGATCTGAAGTTAAATTTCCGGTTCCTATGCTTTTATAGGAAGGGTATGTTTCCCTTTTCTGCTGTATTCAAATTAGGGGACTGTCCTTAGGTAAGTTCGTTTAAATCTAGTTGGAAATGTTCCAGTAAAAGCCTGTTTTGTTTTTTTTAAGATCAAGGAAGCGTTATTTTCTTTTGAGTGGGGTGATGTTTTTTATGACCCTGTCCCGAGAGGAAGCTCTACTATTCTGACAAGATCAGATTGTTTTTACAACTCCAGCTGTTAAAAACCCTATCAGCTCAGTCAAGGGTTAAACACACAAAGACTCCTATGTGGAGAGAGTTTTCGACCCCCTCGTGATGCCTGATCAGGTCACGAAAAAACTAGCTGTGTTTTAAATTATAGAGAACTACAAGCTAAATTAATTTAATTCAACTTAGTGTATTTTGTTTCAACAGAAATATCCTACATAAGAGATTATGTACTGATTGAACCATGGATATAATTTGGAACCAAATTTTCTTATTTAAAACACTATTAGTTTTATCTAATATTTTGAACATATAATCAATTCTAAAAACTAGCATATTTTAAATGTATTTTCTTAACACCCACCACCATCACTGCATCTACTCTCCCCCAGTACATCCTCCTCCTTACCAGCAGGTGCAGTCATTCCACCATCATGGCACCCTCGCCTCACCTCTATCCTATACCAGCCCTTTGACCCAACCTCCTCCTCCAAGGCAGCCTAGTAACCCATCTCCTTCCTTTTCCCCCCCACACAGCCACCTCCACACTTTACAGCTGATCAAGTGAGTGAGGGCCAAACTGAGAAAGCTTTGACCCCGAAAAGCTGCAGGACCCGACAGAATATCCCCTCGGATTCTCAAGATCTGTGCTATCGAGCTCAGGGACCCATTACAACCAATCTTCAACCTTAGTCTGCAACTTGGGAGCGTGCCCACACCCTGGAAGACATCCTGCATCATCCCTGTCCCTAAGAAGAGCAGGCCCAGTGAGCTGAATGACTTCAAACTAGTGGCACTGACATCACATCTGATGAAGACTCTGGAGAGGCTCTTCCTCGACCACTTCAGAATGCAGGTAAAGGATGCAGAAGACCCCCTGCAGTTTGCCTACAGGGCAAAGGTTGGAGTGGAGGATCCCATCATCCACCTCCTACATCGAGCCCACACACACCTGGACAAAGGAAGTGGCAACGTCAGGATCGTCTTCCTGGATTTTTCAAGCGTCTTTAACACAATCCAGCCCCCTGCACTTCTGGAAAAACGTACCAGAATGAAAGTGGACTGCTGCCTGGTAACCTGGATTTGCAACTACCTTACCGACAGACCACAATTCGTCAGGATGAATAACATCACGTCTGACACTGTGGTCAGTAACATTGGAGCCCTGCAGGGGACGGTGCTGTCACCCAACCTCTTCACCCTGTACACCTCAGACTTCTGCTATGACTCTGAAACATGTCATATTCAAAAGTATGCTGATGACACTGCCATCATGGGGTGCATCAAGGACAGCGAAGAGGAGTAGATGAGTCTGGTGAGGGACTTTGTTGTCTGGTGTCATAGAAATGGGATACATCTAAATACTTCCAAGACAAAGGAACTGGTCATTGACTTCAGGAGGGAAAGAGGCAGTCCAAGACTAGTTCTGATAGGAAGGGAGGAGGTGGAGGTCGTGCAGACCTATAAATATTTTGGCCTGTGGCTGGACAACAAGCTGGACTGGACAAGCAACACCAAGCAGCTTTATAGGAAGGCTCAGGCCAGGATGTACTAACCTGAGCAAGCTGAGAACCTTTAACATTTGTGGAAAGCTGACTGTGGCCCCAACAACTTATAATAAATGAAATTAAACTACTCCACTTAAATTACCAGCACTTCACCTGCTGGGGTCTGAATACACAGTATTACAAATTCCTCCTGGTCCACATCTGTAGAGAAATCTGCTCTGGTTCATCAGTCAGTTGGATCCGTCTGATCCAAACTGATCAATTGAACTCTATGAGCTTTTTACCCTGTGCGGTGTCCAGAAGTGCGCTTTTATCAGGATTTTATTTATTTATTTATTTATTTGTGGTTTCGGTTCCCCGGAATGGACAGATGTTCCATCTGCCACACTCCTCCTGAGCGCAGGAGGGTAATATCTTCAGCTCCATTTGTTAAAACAGCTGGGTGAGTTAAGTTTAATTCTTCGCAGCGGCTGAGCCGGGTCCGCATTAGTTGTGCAGCGCAGTGCGCATGTTACAGTTTAATGAACTTCTGCACCTTTGTTTATTTCCTCAAGATAAACTGCCGGTGCAAAAGGGGGACAAAGTAAGAAAAGCATCCCATACTTTTGCAGTAAAAAAGAGAGAAGTTCAGTTAAGCTAAAGTAGAGTGAGTTCAGAATGCATGCATGTTTTTTTTCTTTTAAAGAACTTTCTTTAGTAACTATTTGTCTATGAAAAAATAAAACTTCAGACTTAAAGGTCATCAAGCTAAAATAAAGTGCAACTCAAATTGTCACTTGTTTCTGGTTTATGCAGCTACAAAAAAATGTTCCAAAAAAACAAACAAAACTGTTCTATGTTCTTTTATTCCATAACTGCAGGCAGACAATATGGTACAGATTCACAGGATTTCTGCTTCTCCTCCTCTGGTTCCTGCATCATGGCTAACTGATTGACTAACCTGCTCACCCACTGACTGAGTGGCAGCCTGACGTTGACTGGGTGACCGACGATGTCACTTGTAAAACAAACAAACAAACAAACAAACAAACCATATGACCACTTAAGTGCCTACACAGCTACCAAAAGTCTAAGTATTTCTATGTGAAGCACCACATCCCAAACTGAAATTAACTAATTAAACAAATTACTGACCAACAAATTATAAACAACTAAACTTAAACAAAAAATTCTAATTATGAATCAACCAGAAAATAAACAAATTAGTAAAATATTATATTCTAAATTTTAAGATTTAACAACAGACTAATCCTAATTTCAAAACCCAGTTGGTTTTATTATCAGTGTACTGTTCTCAGTTAAACAAACTGAATATTGTATTTTAAAGAACATTGTTGCATGACAAACTTCATGTTTTTGAGACTGCACGTTTTTAACAGTCCGTATTCACAAGATGGCACAGACGTTCTTGTCTCCTTTCCTCTGCAGGCCCAGTGCACTGAAGGTCCTTTAGGAGCCGAGTGTTAGTGATGAACCACAGGAAACGGAACACTATCCACTTGTCCACAGCGAGACTCCATCTCCTTAGCCACCTTCTGCATCATTATCCTGTCTCTGTGGTTGGGACGACTCCGGGGTACCGACGCTTTATGGAATATTCTCGAAGCGGTAGGAACACCATCGAGAAGAAGCAGGAAACATGAGCGTGGAGGCGTACGGGCCGAACTCGCAGACCCTGACGTTCCTGGACACCGAGGAGTCGGAGCTGCTGGGAGCGGACACCCAGGGCTCCGAGTACGACTTCATTGATTTTACCTTGCCAAGCCAAACGCAGACGCAGGGCCAGACCCACAGCCAGTTAGATAATCAGGTTCGTGAAATTGTTCAATTTTTTTCGCCATTTGTTTAGAAAATGCGCCTCCTGCTGTGTTAACACAATACAAGTTAGCTGATGGTAGCTAACAGCCTGGAAGATGCCTGATGTGTTGCTTTAATGCCGTTGGTTGCCTAGGAGGTTAGCTGCTCTGCTTTTACAGTTAGCATGTTAGAGTTCGAGCTTTATTTACTTAAGAGCAACAGTGCTAATTATTACCTGTGCAACCAGTCACTGCTAATTTTCAATGGGTCAGTAATAAAAGCAGACGAACGCAGTCTGTTTACTGAACACCGAAGCAAGCTGTGGCTCAAGGCTGTCAACAGTTATTTAATCGTACAGTACACAGAGCGGTGTTCCTGTACTATAATATAACTGATGAGAGCTGATCGATCGCATCAAATTAACTGTGTTCAGGCTTTTTAAAACAGAGGTTTCCAGTGAGTGAATTTAGTGTTGTATATGTTTTTTTTATGATCCAGTCATTGATGTTATTCTCCTCAGGTCAACGGTTCGGATGTTGTGCTGCAGAATGGAGATGACCCTGTGGTGAAAGCTAGCCAGCTCCTTGCAGAATTAAACTTTGAGGAAGATGAGGAGGATGCTTACTATAGCAAGGACCTCCCATTGCATGCCTGCTGGTAAAAGACCTGACTGTTGCATGTGCCTCCTCCAGTTTTTTCACCCTCAGGTCCAGACTGAGTTTCTAGGCAGAACTTATCCAATGAGCTCACTTACCAACAAATCACAGACCGATAATAACCATGAACTGCTAGGGTCAAATGGGATTATGAAACAAGTGATGTTTTTATGTAATCAAAGCAAAGATAGGAGGAGGTAGCAGCAGTAACACCATCAGAAGATTTTAAGCCTTGAACATCTGTAGATGGGTCTTTGTAAAAACAAGTGTCTCTGAAAAAACCTGAGTACTTATTTCAAAATATTAATATAAAATCCATGACATTCAGTGAGTAAATGTAGTGACAATCTTTGACAGCCTGCTCATACATTTCTGTCTTTTGTTTTCCAAGGTTTCATATGTCACCTCAGTGTAGTTGTTCTGTTTTTTATTCCTTGCATTTCTGTAGTTACTGTGGAATTCACGATCCAGCCTGTGTGGTCTACTGCAACACCAGCAAGAAATGGTTCTGTAATGGCCGTGGGAATACATCTGGCAGGTATCAGTCACATGCACAACGAAGAGAGTATTTGTTCATTAAATTGAGCTTTTTGTTTTTTTTTTCGTTCCTAAAATGTATTTAAAAACTTGATGTTATTCTAAATTTGATTGAAATGAATACTGGTACAGTTCCTTGCAAAGGTTTTCACATAACTTTAACTTGCTACAGCTACAACCTTTATTGCATTTTTGGTGACAGACCAAAGCAAAGTAACTCATGATAATAAAGAAGTATTAATCAAATTGACATTTTTAGCCTGGAGGTTAAACGATATGTGTGGAGAATGGAACATTGCACATCACCCTGAAAACATTTCACACACGCTTACGAATCATCAGTATGACCAATAAGATCATCAACACAGAGCAAAGGATTCTGGGAGAGGTAAACAAAACAAAAAGTCCAACAAAAAAAACAAAAAAAACATTTAATTTCCCTTTGTAAAGTATTTTTTTTTCAATTTGTAATTATTTTGGGGAGTTTGTTAAGCTCTCCTCTGGAAGATGACACAAGGAATCATTTTTCCCCAAACACAGTAATGTTTCACAAAGTGTTTTACAGTTTTTACCCACCACGCAGAGTCCAAAGCAAATTTCAACATCTATAAACAACAAAAATAGTAGTAATTATGATAAACATTATTATTATTCTGGTGGTGGTGGTTGTGGTGGCAGCATAATGCTGGGGGGATATGTTTCTTGAGGCAGGACTGGGAACCTGGTCAGAGCTGATAGAAGACGGACGGAGCTAAATCAGGACAATCCTGGAAGTAAACCTGTTAGAAGCTGAAGAAGTCTGGAGACTGGGGTGGATCTTCACCTGTACACATTCAGCCACAGCTAGGAAGGAGTGGCTTAGATCAGTGCATATTTAAGTGTTGAAATGGCCTACTTAAAGAGACCCACAGTAAGTTTAAGGGGAACATTAATTTTCACACACATTCCACATGAAATTTAACTAAACTTGAACTGTTTTGCAAAGAAGAATTGTCAAAAAAAATCTTGATTTCTTGATATGCAAAGCTGGTAGAAACATATTCCAAAAGTCTAGCAGTCGTGATGACGGTGAACGGTAGTTACAGGGAATTAACTCATGGGGGCTGAATACAAATGCAGACAATTCTTAAGATTTTTATTTGTTAATATATTTGAAAATTTTACTTTGTTTTCACTTTAGTATGCACTACTTTAGTATTGGTCTATTAATATCCTGAATAATACCTCTTTGTTTTTAGTTGCAACATGACAAATTGTGTAAAAGCTTAAGAAACAAGGCACTGGAGAGTCATTCTTATAAGTACTGCACCAATAACACAATCATTTTGTATAGAATGTTATATCAGGAAAACAAAATATGCACCCTGCATTACGTTTTGGTTCTTTACATCTTGTCACTGTATCTTGCTGCTTTTCCTGCCAATGTGTTCAGAGCTGCACACAACTAAACAATGACTTGCAGTCTAGAGGCATGTTGAGCGTGCTATAAGCACAGGAGTGATGTCACTTCCTGTACTCTTTGCGATAATTTTAATTGGCTTACCTTTGCAGCCACATCGTGAACCACCTGGTGAGGGCCAAGTCCAAGGAGGTGACCCTGCACAAAGATGGGCCTCTGGGAGAGACGGTGTTGGAGTGCTACAACTGTGGCTGCCGCAACGTCTTCTTGCTGGGCTTCATCCCAGCCAAGGCCGACTCAGTGGTGGTGTTGCTGTGCAGGTACCCCGCTCACACATGTTCCTGATCATAGGCTTGCTTTAAAAGAATACTGATTTCTGTCCAAATGAATCCCAGACAGCCGTGTGCCAGTCAGAGTAGCCTGAAGGACATTAACTGGGACAGCTCCCAGTGGCAGCCACTCATCCAGGACCGCTGCTTCCTGTCTTGGCTGGTTAAAATCCCCTCAGAACAGGAGCAGCTCCGGGCCCGGCAGATCACCGCCCAGCAGATCAATAAGCTGGAGGAGCTGTGGAAGGTAATATTAGCCTTTCTGTCACACACTCATTTATTTACAGTAACTCTTCTTTGCATGGAATCTGATTTGTCTAGACAGCTGTATGAACTGTGTTGCATTTGAACTCCATGCATGGTCAGGTTATTATGTGCATGTCATCAACTGTGGTAAAGGTGCAGAGAGAGAGATGCCGTAGGCCCAGGTTGAGAGATGGAAAGGTTGATTTTAATGAAAAACAGTCCACAAAAAAGTTCCAAAACACCAGGCAGCACAGTCGAACGGAAGGCTTAGGCTCATTAACTGGTAGCAACTGAGAACACGAAGGAACCTCGGAAGACGCAGACTACACGTGACACGGTAGACAGAACGGTACGACAAGGACACAACAAAGAACATGGGACACAGGTGACATTAAATACACTGTTGCACAGATCTGCTCATGAGTTCAGATGTGGGTGCATGAATAGACACATTTGTGTGTGCACACACAAAACACATACATTAGTGTGCCACTCTGCAGCACTTCTCAGCAGGTGAAAGAAATCTGGCCCAATCAGCAGCACCCTCAACTCAGGTAATATAAGGAATCCACCCAACCACTTTGCTGGTTTTGCAACAGAGCTGAGGAAGGCAAACACAGCCTCCAAAGCAGCATTTCATGAGAAAAGGACTTAGATTAAACAAGGACTACTGTTAAGCAATTAACTGGACTCAATTGAAATGCAGTTTGACTTTGGTTTTGCATTTGAGAAAAGAAATGCAGAATTTATTGGAGTAACAGTTTGCACTGCTAGTTTTTACAGTTTGGTTCTATTAAATGTATGTTAAGATATTTAATGTAAAAATTTATGTCCTAAGATTGAAAAAGAATGTAATTCTAAAATGTTTGGATTTGTTTGATTCAACAAAACATGGAATTTAATAATTTAATACTTGAATTTATGGTTAAAATTGTGAAAGAAATGTATGTCTAAGGTTAAAAATGGAATTGGTGAGTAAGATAAATTATTAACTTTGAACCAAATGTCTAAAATGGGTTAAAATATTTTGTATGCGTTTTGTAGGTTTTTCACCTGTTCATTGATTCTCACTCATTGGTGAAAATAAAAAAAGATTGAGTAAAATCCTGAAGTCTCTTCAAGTCCTCCTTTTCAAGTGTGGGAAGCCATGAAATTATAGAACACTTTGACATACACGGAGGGTAATCGGGGGACGAGACACAGCTGGGAACAATCAGGGGCAGTCAGGACAACACAGAGACTCCACAGAAAACTAAAAAATACACCAGAAAAAACCCCAATCCCGACAGTGCACGTATACTGTATCTGCTGAGGCCATTTTTTTTCTTTCTCATTTTTCCTTTTTTTCTTATTTTCCCATTTACCTTTTTCTGTCCATGCGTATGTTTTTTTTTTGTTTCCTTTTTCTCTTAGTCCCTTAAAAGGGTCTTTTATCAGAGGCTTCTGATAAAAACCTCCAATACTGTTGTTTTCAGTTGCCTGCCATTAGTCATAGGGTGACACAAACATAAGCTGTTCCTAATACGCTTTGCTTTGTCCAGAGGGTCTGGGCTCTCAGCTGTTGATAAATTATCACTTCCTGGAGGCGTGGACTGTGTTGAGGTTTTAAATTTTACCCAATTGCTAATGTTTGCGTGTGACGTATGTAATGCTCCATTTCAATGCTATGAAGCTTACCGGAAATTGCCAGCTCTGTAAGCAACCATTCTCCACTGCAAAGAGAGAAGAGCCGATATGTTGATCTTAATTCAATATTTGGAAGTGTTGCCAACATGGCTTCCTTCACTTCCTCTGCTACCATTGCTAAAACTACAGGCAGACTACAATTCTAAAACAGTGCAGATGTCATCGTGGATCTGTCAGTCAGTCCTCTCTCAATGTAGAGCAAAAGGGGACATTATTATTATTCTGGTGGTGGTGGTTGTGGTGGCTTTTCAGAGCTTTGTGGAGGTAAATAAAATCAGTGGATAAGATCAGTATTGGCCAATCACCAATTTCCCAAAGTTTAGGAAATCCAGTTTATCGGATTTATCTGTGCCTTAGTTCCTAAGGCTTCTTTACTCTCGATGTGCTCAGCAGGAAGCTATCTAGAGTTAATACAACCATGGAACTGGTTTATGTGGCTTTTTATTTGACCCTTGTCATGTTAGACTTAGTCTTTGTTTTTCTGACAGGAAAATCCCACTGCTACTCTGGAGGACCTGGAGAAGCCTGGAGTGGACGAGGAGCCACAGCACGTCCTCCTGCGTTACGAGGATGCCTATCAGTACCAGAATATCTTTGGACCTCTTGTAAAGCTGGAGGCTGACTATGATAAGAAACTGAAAGAGTCACAGGTTAACTGGCAATTATTCATAAAGTGTTTGGTGTATGCTTGTCATACAAGCAGAAAAATTTGATTATTGTGATCTATGTATTTTTATTATTCTCAAACAAAAAAAATCTTAATAGTTTTGGGTGAAAACCCACAGGGGTTAGGGTTGAATGATATCTAGCTTTTCTACATGCTTATTATTTTACTCAATAGTTATTGTTAGCTCAGTTGAAGCATGTCCTATTATTTCCCCTCTTCAGACTCAAGAAAATATAACGATTAGATGGGACCTGGGCCTGAATAAAAAAAGGATTGCTTATTTCACCCTTCCCAAGACTGACTCTGGTAACTATCTTAAGTTTTTACCATCTTCACACACACTTGTTGGGGAAGCACTGATAAATCCATTCCAATTTGCTCAATTTTGGGAGATTGCTTGATGTGAAGCGGATCTTATCCACCGATCTCTCTCTCCACAAAGGACTGAAAATCACCCACTGTTCTCTTTTGCTCAGCAGTGAGAAACTGACTGACAGATCGGCCCACCAGGTCACATCTGAACCTCTGTGGTTAACAATAGTCACCCCCCACTGTTGCTAACTTAGCAACTCTGTCGCTATATTTTGCCGAATTTTCAGGGGAAAAAATCGGTATTGGCCAAAATCAGAATCAGCAGGTCAGGTTTTTTTAAAGATTGGTGATCGGCCAGAAACTACAATCGGTACTACCCTAATATTTGTTCATTTTGCAGCAGGAATTATGCTCTGAACTTTTCTCTTGGCTAATTTCTAACATCTATTTTCTTTTTTTTTTGTTTTGTTTTTTGTTTTGTTTTTTTTGAGATATGCGACTAATGCAGGGTGATGAAATCTGCCTCAGATATAAAGGAGACCTGGCCCCTCCATGGAAAGGCATTGGACATGTCATCAAAGTTCCTGACAGTATCCTTCTGACTGTTAACAGGCACACAATTGTTCACAAGTGTTCTGGTCAGATAATCATAAGGCAGAGTGGGCAGAACAGGGTTAGGGTGAAACAAGGAGGCATAGCACAATCTAGTGGCAGTTCTGGCAAACTACTTAAACTAAGCTAGGCTTAGTTTAAGTCATACTGGTAGTGTATTGTATATTTACACACTGTAACAATATGAACAAACTATATCACGTTATGTTTAGAGCATCCTTCCAACATTTCTAAATAACAAATAGAAATGCTATAAAGTTTAATTAATAAATTATCCATCCAATGAATTAAAATTATGTTTTAGCCAGAAACCACTTTACACGGCTACAATTCTTTAAAAGGTATTCACATCCTCCACAGACTTCAGTATATTTTACTGGGATTTTGTTTTTGTGTACGTTAGTTTAATTCTGGGAGACATGGAGGAGTCCTTAACATTTAACCCAAGACTACGGCGATGAGATTGCCATTGAGCTTCGGAGTAGTGCCGGAGCTCCGGTGGAGATCCCTCATAACTTCCAGGTGGACTTTGTGTGGAAGTCCACCTCCTTTGACAGGTATTCAACCACAGCCGAACAGCCTTGTTTGCACCTGTTATGATGAAGAGAAGTGGTGTAGTAGCTGGCTTTTTGTGCTTTTATTCTGAAGGATGCAGAGCGCCCTGAAAACATTTGCTGTGGATGAGACTTCAGTTTCTGGCTACATCTATCACAAGTTGCTGGGACACGAGGTGGAGGACGTGCTCATTAAGTGCCAGCTGCCTAAGCGCTTCACTGCTCAAGGCCTGCCTGACCTCAACCACTCTCAGGTGACCTTGAGAGATACAATACTAACAGCATAATGATCATTGCTGTTTGCTGCCTGGTACTTTTACTAACTGGGTTTAATGAACATGCTTTGTTGTGACACAGGTCTATGCTGTGAAGACAGTGTTGCAGTGGCCCCTCAGTCTGATCCAGGGTCCCCCTGGCACAGGGAAGACGGTCACCTCAGCCACCATAGTGTACCATCTGGCTAGGCAGGGAACCGGGTAAGGAACTACAACAGTTTAATTATTGGACTTACAGAAAAGCAGAAATCAGAAATCCTCTATTTTCAACTGGGTGTTTTAAACTGGGGTATCCTTCAAGACTCGCATTAATTTGATCCTAAATGAAGAAAAAAAAACATTGGCAAGATACAGTTGGGCTCATAAGTTTTCATACCCTGTCAGAATTCTTGATATTTTTTTGTGGTCATTATCCAAAGAATATAAATAAAGGAAAATCTCTTCACTCATTATTTATGGTGGTTAAATACATTTGCCAAACAACCCTTTTAACCTTTTTGAAATGATAATGACAACAGAAACTTCCCAAATTGACTGATCAAAAGTTTACATACCCCAGTCCTTACTGTGGATGAGGCTTTTTATTTTCTCTGATGTTGAAAAATGACTGATCTATTTGGCAGCAAGCTGCATTTCTGAGGACTAACTGAGACAGTTTTCATGTTGCCCTTGTGTTGTTCTTCCAGACCAGTGCTGGTGTGTGCTCCTAGTAACATTGCTGTTGATCAGCTGACTGAGAAGATTCACCAGACGGGGCTGAAGGTAGTGAGACTTTGTGCCAAAAGCAGGGAAGCTATTGATTCTCCGGTGTCCTTCCTGGCTCTGCACAACCAGACTCGGAACATGGAAAGGTAACACACAAGGGACGGTGTGTGTAGTCACTGTTTTCATGTTAAGTGATTAGAGATCAGGCTTTTCTCTACATATTTTCTCTACCTGTTCTGTTTTTTGTTGTGTTTTTTTTTGCTAATATATTGAAATGTACAAGAGTAAAAATGTGCTTTGAGATTTATTGAGGTAATAGTTTTAAATTAAGTTGAAAATGGAGAAATGACAAAATTCCCACCATTTATGCTTTCCAAGCATTGGTCTGCACATTTTATCAGATTTGTTTGGTAAAGTTCAAAGAGAACATCAAATTGTGAATTCTGTTGGTGGAATACCTTTACCAGGCACAGCCAATGAAAATCTGATGAGCTGATTTTAATCTCTGGCTGGCTGATTAATCAGTGGATGTTTGTAAGCAATCTGGTGTTTGTGTTTTGACCAGCAAAGTTAGGACATATAAATAACCGTTACCTTTTATTTGGGGTAACTTTCAATGTACAAAGTGGCAAATCAACAATTTGCTACAGTTTCAC
>NW_006800701.1:72178-74697 GCF_000485575.1 Poecilia formosa | reverse complement strand
GTCATGCCCTAGCCGGTTAATGTGCGGTTCAGTTCTACCCCAGGTAATGAGCTTTTCCATGATACGCTCTGTTCCCTGCTATTGTGGGCGCGATGTACCCAACTCGTAACTGATGTTTGCAGCAACACTCAGCAACCCCTAACCCTAACCTCGAGGTTCTGGTTCTGCTGGACTAAAATAAACCCAGATATTTTATTTTGTCGTGTAGAAATTCTTTGCTGGTCCAAATATTATGATAAATACTCAGATCAGCTGATTATTTTGCTACACATTACATTGGATTCTGGCACTTTATGTTTTTAAAATGTGCATTCTTTTGGATTTGGATAATGCAGTAATCCAGTAATTATCCAGTAGCCACACATGAACTTTATTATAAGTTCATGCATCAAGAGTATCCAGCTCGGAGGTTCATACAGAGAAGGTATGAACTGTCTTCTCCGTATGAACCTGCCCAAAGGGCTGGATGCTCTGCATGCACTGTAACTTGTAACTCATATGGCTATGCTAACTTGCCTAGCATTCATAGCAAATGAAGAATAAGCTGTAATGTGACAGTGGGAAAGATGGAGGGTGTGAGTCGTACATGAGGTTGAATAATGGTGCTAAGACTCTCCTCCTGGCTCTGATTGGGTGTTTCTGATGCCCGATCAGAGCCGTGTATTTGTTAAGAAGGCAGCAGGTTCATACGTAGAAGATAGAGGAGCTCAATTTTTTTCACAAATTAAAAAAAAAAGTAAAAGAAAAACATTGTTTTAATAAGAGTCACATACCGCAGTTTTAAGAATTGGCTGCAAACATGGTAGTGATACAAGTAATTCCAGATCATTCTGGTTCATATTGAGAACAGAACCTCATGGCTGTAGTTTCTCTCTGGTTGATGTGGGCAGCATGCCAGAGCTGCAGAAACTCCAGCAGCTGAAGGATGAGACCGGAGAGCTGTCGTCCTCTGACGAGAAGCGCTACAGAGCTCTGAGACGCACTGCTGAGCGGGAGCTGCTCATGGTACGACTGGCTGAGTGTGAGACACTGAGTAACCTGATGAGAGTAAGGAGCTGATGCAGCAAAGCTTACCCAAATGAAACCTGGGTTCTTCTGGGTTTCTCCTCCACCCAGAATGCCGATGTGATCTGCTGCACGTGTGTTGGAGCAGGAGATCCCCGTCTGGCTAAAATGCAGTTTCGATCTATCTTGATTGATGAAAGCACTCAGGCCACAGAACCAGAGTGCATGGTGCCGGTTGTCCTTGGGACCAAACAGGTAAGCATGAAGAAACCAACAGAAATGACAGGAGGAGTATTGCTGCTGTTTTCTTCCTGTTGTTTGGAGATCCACAACTGAACTTGCTTGTTTGAACCTTCTTTATCGTCGTCGTGTTCTTTTTCTGTAGCTGATTCTGGTGGGGGATCACTGCCAGCTAGGACCTGTGGTGATGTGTAAGAAGGCAGCAAAAGCAGGCCTGTCCCAGTCTCTGTTTGAGCGCCTTGTGGTTCTGGGCATCAGGCCTATCCGTCTGCAGGTCCAGTACCGCATGCACCCAGCCCTCAGCGCCTTCCCCTCCAACATCTTCTATGAGGGCTCCTTGCAGAATGGAGTTACTGCTGGTAAATTCATGGTACTTTGTTGTAACTGACAGTCCATCAAACTATCAGTTTGACTTTCAAACTATCATTTGGTTTGGTCACCAAATGATAGTTTGGTGACCAAACCTTTTCCTCTCGGGGCCAAAATCATCAAGCTGAAAGGTCTTGGAGGGGACACATTGTTGTAGGTTTAACTATAAATTTCTTGTGACCCATGCCTAATGCAGAAACTTTGAATTTGTATCCAAATACAAAGAGTATTGGACAACTAAAGTGATCTGGATGAGAATATTAATTATTTAGGACTTACTTTGTGCTGAGCAGTCTCTTAATTCAAGGCTAATCTGACTTGTACGTTTAGAGAGAATTCGATGAAAGACATGGGGTGTGTTCCTGTTTTTCTTTGCTCCATCTACAGCTGATCGGGTGAAAAAAGGCTTCGATTTCCAGTGGCCACAGCCAGACAAGCCCATGTTCTTCTATGTCACCCAAGGCCAAGAGGAGATAGCGAGCTCTGGAACATCCTATCTGAACAGGTTTGGATTTGGCTTCATTTTGTTAAAAAGCTTTACAGATTTATCTTGCAGTTTTTGTTGGACAACATACAGGTCCTTCTCAAAAAATTAGCATATTGTGATGAAGTTCATTATTTTCCATAATGTAATGATAAAAAATAAACCGTCATATATTTTAGATTCATTGCACACCAACTGAAATATTTCAGGTCTTTTATTGTTTTAATACTGATGATTTTGGCAAACAGCTCATGAAAACCCAAAATTCCTATCTAAAAAAATTAGCATATTTCATCCGACCAATAAAAGAAATGTGTTTTAATACCAAAAAAGTCAACCTTCAAATAGTTATGTTCAGTTATGCACTCAATACTTGGTCAGGAATCCTTTTGCAGCCTTCAATGCGGCGTGGCATGGAGGC
>NW_006800701.1:52026-71329 GCF_000485575.1 Poecilia formosa | reverse complement strand
CCTTCTGGACAGCAGTCAGGTCAGCAAGCTGACCCATGATTGCGGTTTTGAGTAATGAACCAGGCTGGGAGTTTTTAAAAGCCTCAGGAATCTTTTGCAGGTGTTTAGAGTTACTTTGTTGATTCAGATGTTGAGGTTAATTGCTCGTTCAGAGAACCTTTTAATGATATGCTCATTTTTTGAGATAGGAATTTTAGGTTTTCATGAACTGTATGCCAAAATCATCAGTATTAAAACAATAAAATAAAAGTACTGAAATATTTCAGTTGGTGTGCAATGAATCTAAAATATGACAGTTTAATTTTTATCATTACATTATGGAAAATAATTAACTTTATCACAATATGCTAATTTTTTTAGAATGACCTGTATGTATGACGATGATAGACATACTAGAAAGGTTTCAACAGATATTTAAGTGTCATATAAAATAGGGGTGGGACTTCAGTGCATTTTTGCATAGATTCTAACGCAATTATTCTTTTCTTTTTTTTTTTTGACACAAAAACGTCCTGGTACACCCATAAGTCTGATTCACAAGCGTCAGCCATCATCAGTGATGGATGACGAACTCACTTCTCTTAATCTCACTGTGATTAATTTCTGGTTCAATAAACAATCTGATTAGATCCTGGAAAAAAAAAATATCGTTAAACATCTTTGTTGTTGAGCTCATGTCTTTTCAATAATTTAGCAGCAAAAACATTTTTTGAATTGAAAGGGTTTAGTCTGTCAATACAGGATTTTCAATTAAAGTATGATTAAACACATTAAAAACATTTGGCTACACTTTATTTGAAGGGGTGTGCATAAGACTGACATGACACTGTCATAAACATGACACACCTGTCATGAACATAAATAAGTCTTTATGATTGTCTATGAATGTTGTCATGAAGTGTCATTCGGTAAATAATGACACTTTTAATGCAAAGTTGCTCTAAAGGTTGCATTAAAAGTTCATTAAAAATACCAACTTTGCAGGATTTTTTAAATTATGATAATTTAATGCAAAGTTGGTATTTTCACTTCACTGTCACTTCATGACAACATTCATAGACATTTATAAAGACTTATTTATGTTCATGACAGGAGTTATGTCAGTCTTATGCACACCCCTTCAAATAAAGTGTTACCAAACATTTTTGCTTGTTTCTGAGCTCATTCAGTAATTTAGCAGCAAAAAGGGTTCTTGAATGATAAATGTTTTTGTCAATGTATGGTTTTTTGATTAAAATATGATTTATTTGTATTTATTAATTACATATCTTCAAATTAACTTGATTTAAAGATTTTAATAAAGTCCCACCACTGGAGTGAAGTTATGCTTGTTGATGCTTCAACAAGATGACTTTTGCCAGTTTAGTCAGGTGTCATTTTCTACGTAATATATAGTGCTAGTAAGTCGTTGTGCTAATTGCAGTTTATTTGTACATGTATTAAGTTATGAAACCTATAAAAACATCAACATTAGTTATGTCTAAAAATATAAAAATAGCCCCCAATTGAGGAATGAGGATCTACAAAGGAAGATGTTGGGAGCTAGACAGAGCTGCTTCAGCCACTAATGCTCCAGATTATAGAATAACTGCCATTAGACAGAAATAGAGCTGGATCACAATTACCTGTATTGTTGGTGAGAATGTTTTTGGACCGCTTCAAAAAATTAATGGGTGAAATAATGACATTTTTTTTAAGATGTCTGTGATGTCTTTGTAGAACTGAGGCTGCCAATGTGGAGAAAATAACCACAAGGTTACTGAAGGCTGGGGGTAAACCCGACCAGATTGGCATCATCACTCCCTATGAAGGACAGCGGTCCTACCTGGTCCAGTACATGCAGTTCAGTGGCTCCCTCCATACCAAGCTCTACCAGGTCAGCTCAGCTGGGTTTTCACTTCAGAATTCTGGAATTAGCTTTTATCATTTTTCAGGACTGGATAAGCATGGGCACAAGAAATTGATGTATGGGATAAAAGCAAAAACATTTGCACTTCCTTTGTTCATTCGTTCGTTCATAAGTTCCTACATAAACAACCAAGTTTGAATTACCACTGTTTGCTCCCTGAGCCAGCAGAAATGTCATTCAGTCAGCTGAGTTGGTAAACTGCTGCTTCATAACAGGAAGTGGAAATCGCCAGTGTGGATGCCTTCCAAGGCAGAGAGAAGGATTTCATCATCCTCTCCTGTGTGAGAGCCAATGAGCACCAGGGCATTGGCTTCCTCAATGACCCCAGACGTCTCAACGTGGCACTCACCAGGGCCCGGTACAGCACCACCACTTCACACTGAACACTTGAACTTTGACCTTCTTCACAATAATACTAGTAGCATCATGTCATCATCCTGTCCTGTATGTGGTGTAGCTAACATGCTGTTTATTACTATTTCCTCCAATGTGATGCAGATACGGAGTGATCATTGTGGGGAATCCGAAGGCCCTTTCCAAGCAGCCTCTGTGGAACCACCTGCTCAACTATTACAAGGAGCAGAAGGTTCTGGTAGAAGGCCCATTGAACAACCTGAGAGAGAGCCTCATGCAGTTCAACAAGCCACGGAAGCTGGTCAACGCCATCAACCCGGTGAGTTAAATGTGTGTTCCTGGCATTCAGGCTTCCTCACTGGATAGGGCTTTTATAACTGGGTGCAAATGTGAGATGTAGACAGTGGACATGTTGTTTGTTCCCAGGGTGGCCGCTTCATGAGCACAGCCATGTATGATGCCAGGGAGGCGCTGATTCCTGGCTCTGTTTACGACCGCAGCAGCAACGGTGAGAACTTCTTCCCGCAGAGCACACACCTTCATTGTCAATGGAATGTTCAAAAGTTGTTGATACTTGGCTATTAATTGTCCAGGCTCTGGGGTGGCAGATATAGAATTGTATTTACATATTAAAGATTTCGATGATTAGACATTACATTTCAGAACATTTTCCACCAGAAAACCTGATCTTGCATGTTTTTTAATTGAAAGATGATGTACCTCAGATCACCTGTTGCAGGCTTCTGTTTTTAATTTCACAAGAAGCTTCACAAGGATGAACAGAAATAAACTGAATGCAAAACTTTGAGTCTGTCTTCATCTGACAATAAAACCAGTGAACATGTTGACTTTGGTTTGAAGTCAGGAGATAGCCAAGATATTCCACATATCCATGCTACAACTTGTGACTCATTTCATCAGAACATGTATCCGTTGGTGAAACAAGATTTTATTTCCTCTAGACACATGTTTCAAGTCTTTGTAATGAAGCTTGCAGATAGCCATAGAGAGAGTTCATCTATTAAACTCACTGAAGATGAATACATAAACTAAAAGCTGGATCATTTTTTTTATACGCATTTGTGAGCCTGCCTCTTTATTATTAAATTGAATATAATTTCAGATTTTTGTATAACTTTTCTTCAGGTTAACTTAGAAAGTGAGCTATTATTGTTGCAGGTTAATTTTCTAAACTACAAAAAAGTAACTGTTAGGGAAGCTCAAATATGAAAAATTAGGCTGATATCTGATAGTAACACCGGTGTTATACCAGATTTACCAATATTTAATTTAATTTTATTTTATTTTTTTATCTGATTACTCGATTAATCGTAAGAATAATAGATAGATTACTCAATTACTAAAATATTTGTTTACACAGCCCTATATAGAATATTCACTGAACTCCGATCCAGAGCTGCACAGCATTCTGGGTGATATAAGCAGAAAAAAGGCTTTATATCAGGGGTGTCCAAAGTTGGTCCTTGAGGGCCAGCAACCTGCGGGTTTTAGTTCTCTCCCTGGTTTAACGCAGCTGAATCAAATGATGGCTCGTTAGAAGCCTAAGAAGAACATTGACTTGTTGAGGAGGTTGTTCCTGCCACCAGGGAGAGAACTAAAACGTGCAGGATGCCGGCCCTCGAGGACCCACTTTGAGCTTTAGATGCTCAACCTCTTAGCTAAGCAATTTTGGTGACATCAACTAACTCACTCACTGGTTACCTAATTAACAACCTATTGAATAAGTTGCACAGCAGCAGCAGTTTGAGGTTTTTGCCACTGGGCTTAAAAAAACATGGAGTGAAAACTGGATAAAACACAGTAGGTCAGGCCTCCTGTTTGGCAGTATTTCAGATATTTTAAACATAAAATGAATTGATAATTATCAATATCAATTATCGATACTGACTGACATGAAATGCTTATATCGTGATAAGTTTTCTGTCACATCATCCAGTACTAAAAACACATGAATACTGTGAAGTCATTTGAAAGAAGGATAAACACACTGTTTCCCTCTACAGGCCGACCTTCCAACGTGTACTTCCAGACTCATGACCAGATCGGTATGATCTGCTCTGGACTCGGTCCAATGTCGTCCATGAACATTCCTATTCCCATCAACCTTGTGATGCCTCCTATCCCTTCACCTGGTTATTTAGGACAGCTGAACGGCCCCTCTGGAGGTGAGAGGAATGTTTCTGTCAGTCATGGCCAACTGCATTGTTTAGATCAAATCACTTTACCTGATTCTTATGTTGAGGTCGTGGTGAAAGCACGAAGAATAAATCAGCCAGCACAGGCGGCAGTGGAACTCGAGGTGCTCGTCAAAGAAACCGTGGAGACGTGGGAATAGACGGAGTTCAGCACGGAGGTCACATGACTGGCAGCCAGGCTAGCCAGGACCAGGGCTCCCAGCCATTCTCCCAGGGGCCCCTCACACAAGGCCACATCAGCATGAGTCAGCCCTCCCAGATGAGCCAGCCCGGGCTCTCCCAGCCTGAACTGTCACAGGTATGTTCACCAATCCTCTCTATGTTGTCCCTTCTTTCATTCCTAATTGTTTAGTTGTTCTTCCTTTAGACATGTTGTCACCTTTATTGTGGTTTATGCGTTTCTTGTATGCTAAGATAAAATGGCCATCTCTGCATGTCTGCCGGCTTGGCCATTGATATGTTTTGATTTACAAGTCTATTTTTATATTTCATCTTTGTTAATGGATAAAGAACAAATAAGACTTTAAAACACTTAAAACAAGTTATAACTTGGGGAAACAGGATTTTTATAGATACCTGCAAGTACGTCATTATCTTAATCAGGAAATTATTAGACATACAGATGAGCAGGAACCAGTACTTACAGAAATACTAACAGCATATCAGGCAAAATCCAAAACAAGGTATTATATCACGGTTATACAAGGGATTTATGAGTAAAAAAAACACTCAGAAATGTGTTTATGAGTGTTTTGAATTTCCCACTGTGCGATTGGGAAATTCAATTCCCAATTGAATTTGTTTTCAATTTCCCAATTGAAAACAAATTGGGAAAAGGAAAGCAAGATGGAATCACAGAAGAAGAATGACACAGTTACTGCATGGCAGTTTGGAGATGTACCAATTTGTACTCATAGAGAGAATTTAACTGGAGAAGCCTGCTTAGATTTTTTATAACACTGAAACAGAAAATTTCTTGTACCAGGTGGGAGCCTAAATGCTGGAGGCAATGTGGAAACACAGAACCCAACCACTGGCATATATCCTGGGATTGTACAATTATAAGACATTATTGGATAGAAATGCACAAAAATATTGAAAATATCTTGAAAATAAGAATACCTTATAAATTCGCTATCCTTATTCTAGGTAACACATAATCCCTATCTGACAACACAAAATATCTGTTTCAAATACTAATTACAGCTTGTAAAAAAAAAAACTGTCACCAGGCGCTGGCTCCACCTTTTGCCTCCCACTGTAGAAGAATGGATAGTGTGCTAATGAAATCTATCAGATGGAAAGATTAACATTTTTAATTTGTTTTCAACTGAACAAGTTTACTATCTTGTGATCCAAATGAGTGTTGTATGTCAACAAAACAGAATATGCAAGAATCCTAGATTGTTGAGAATTAAAAAAGAGAGGGTTCATTCTTCGGAGAGTGTCTATTTGCTCTATAATTTACTTATTGTTATATACATAAAAGTAACGTTTTTCCAAAATAATACCCCCTTGTTCCATCTTGTTTTGTTTTTGTAAATGGAAATGTAAAGAGAAGAAATTTTGTATCTGATCAGACTGAAATTTTGCTCTTGTAATTTTCTCAATACCTCAACAGTAAAGAATAATAAAAAAATTGTCTGCTGTGTGAATATAACCTTAAAACACGTCCACATTTAGATGGTCCAAAGAAACTGTGTTCGTTGTCTTATTTTTTTCATCTGTACTTATGCTGCTGCAAAAGATGGATAACTATTATACTAAAAATGTGATTTCTTTTTAGTGCTGTGGATGTTTTGGCAAAGGTGTGGTTGAGGGTTGGACGGAACAATTTTAAATTTCATTATTTTATCCGGAGAAACTTTTATTTTCCTCAAGACACAAGCTGCCTGTTTGAATGAATTAAAATTAAATTTTAAGGTTCCACTGTACATGAAACAAACTGAGGTTTGTTCATTTTCCTGTTTCCAGGAAGAGTTTTGATGTATACATGGTTAATTCCTTCCAGCATTGAAAATTTTTAAAACTAACCAATTGATGTACTTGTCCCATTCTAGGACAGTTACCTAGGAGATGAATTCAAGTCCCAGTTTGATGTGGCTCTGTCCCAGGACTCCACATACCAGGGGGAACGGGCCTACCAACATGGAGTGACTGGACTGTCCCAGTACTAGAATGTGAGAAGCATCAAATTCTGTCATTACTGTTAATCACAGCAAATAACACAAGATTGTTCTTTTGTAATGACTTATGAAAGTTTTTTATTTTGCTTTAAAATTAATTTCATATTTCCTAACTAGCATGTTATGTGTGTTAGTGTTTCAGGTTGCTGGAACAGAGACCTGCCTGAAGCTTGGTTTGTTCGTATTTTAATCCGGGTAATAGAAAAGGAACAAACATGGATACCCGTTTTCCACTGCTACAACCGAAGCACCGCTGTGTGAGAGACGAGGAGACCGTGAGAAACCAACCAATCAGAAGAGTGAGAGCAAAAATGGGAGTAGAGCTGGACGGGAGGAGAAGGAGACTGGCATGGCATAAGGAAGCACGGCTGCACACAGGTGAAGACGTACAGAAAGGAAGCCGCCGTCCTCAGAGCAGTGAGGTCCGTCAACTGGTCAGGGAGTGGGACAGGTCTACATGATGGTGGACAAGTGTGAAGGGGACAGTTATGTCATTGTGTCCCTTAACCTCTGAAGTCCTCCAGGAGAGGACTTGGAATCTTGCACCAAAAGCTAGAGAAGATCTGTCTCACACTAAACTCCTCCAACATGGGATCTTCTGGGAGGTGGAGTGAGACAAAATAAATGGAGACATAACTCCAGAAGCAGTCGTTATGGCAACTCTTTTAAACCCAACGCTTGAAACAAAGCATCTAGAAGAAATATTTGGCATTTCAGGTGGGCTCAAAAGTGTTTGTGCTGCTGTGCTGCAGAGTTGTGACCTTTTAAGGCTGCACACACACACGGGTCACCCGTTTTATTTCCTTAACTTTGAGAAATCTTACAGCTTCCTAAAGAAGTGTGTTCAGAGATGTTTGCTAGTGTACCTTGCCATGTTTCAGAGCATGTCTGCTTAAGAACAGGTGGTTATATTAGAATTGAATAAAAATACCCCCAATAATTTCAGATCTTAGTACCGTAATACAAAAATAGACACCGTAAATGTTTGGAAGTGTCATTTTTTCCCTCTGGTTGAACTTAGTAAAGCAGTTCAATTTATTCTGAACTCCTAATTATCCTTCTGTTAAACCAAGTGAAGTGAACTGTACTTTACTGAGATTCCTCTCGCGCCAAAAACCATGCAGTGAGGTTTCCACAGTTAAAGTTCCTGAATAGGAGAAAAGCATGAAGATGTGTAGAGGAAAAAGTGAGAACAAATTTTCTTTCATGCTTTTAAACATAAACCTGACTTTAAATAAATTACAATGCAAAGTCTTCAAACTCCATCTTCTACCATGACGAACTTGATCAACATTAAAGCTGCAGAATGTAACTTTTATTTAAAAAAAAGTTGTTGTTTTTTTAGATATTTGTTAAAACTAGTAACGTTTTTGAAGACAAAAAAAATTCATTAACAGTGAGGGGCAGTTCAGCAAAATTTACTCGCAGGTGGACGCCTTTTATGGAATACATAAAATCTTTCCCTTCATAATGTGTAGAATGATTTAACTGACCCATCATGTGATTAAGTTTAATAAAAAAGGTCAAATACTATTACATTTTACCTCCACAATGCCACCTCCCACCCCCTTATTATTTTATTATTTAGGTATTTATCTGTTCATTTTTTCTCATTTGTATGTCAGTATGGTGATTTCTGTTCATTAAGGGGAAAAAATTGGAGAAGTTATGCAAGTTTTGCAAAATGTATGTAATGTCAAATGTATAATCTCCTGACGAACAAGAATAAAAAACTATCACTAGTAATGTAACAGTATAATATGATAAAGATAGTCTGTGAAGCTCCTCTTCCTTTTGCCAGTTCTCCAAGTTCTAACCAGAAAATGTGCCACTCAGAACCAATCAGTGCCAGGAGGGTCTCAGTGCTGTCAATCACAGCAGTGTAATGGCTGCTCACACCCTTACTCTCTGCTAGGCTACAGCTGGTTCCCCACAACAGAGCCTGCCATGAACGATCAGGCTAGTTAGCATGGCCACTGCTGGCGAATGAATGTTTTTTCAGTAATAAGTTGTTTCTCTGCCAATAGCATATTGAGCAGTGTGTACATGAGGATGATTGACAGCACTAAGACCCTCCTCCTGGCTCTTATTCCTTATTTCTGACCAGAAGCAGTGCTTTTCTTTGGGTGGCAATAAGAGCACTGGAGGTAGTTGGAGAAGCTCAACCTTTTATTATACGTCACATGTTAAAATGTTACAAATATGTGAAAAACAACATAATTTTGTAAAAGTTACATACTGCAGCTTTAATCCTGCTGTAAGATTAAAGATATGAAGTGCTAATCGGTTGAGATCTGTTATAGTTAAAAATGACTGACTTTTTATTAAATGAGCTTTTTTATTTATTCTCTAATCCAATGTTTTCCTTTTTGTGTTTTCCCAGAAATATAAAAAGTTAACTAAAAGTGTGTCATTTCCCAGCATTAGTGAAACTTACTCTTGTAAATTCCTATTTCACTCTGGCTCAACTTGTGATACAACATGTGTATTTTTTTTAACCTTTTGACCACAACATTAGTCATCTTTGCACTGAAGGCTATCAGTTAGCCAACCTGATGTTTGTCTTAAATCAGTTTAAACTCTTGAACAAGCCTAAAGAATTTATGAATTTTGCCGGGGTTTTTTTTATTCTACAGCAATGAACTATTTAGTATCTTTTATTGACATTATATCCGATTTAGAATTAAACCCTGTTGAGTCAAATGTACTTACTAGCTCTCATAATGCATTACATCTTTTTCATGAACAGGTAATGAAATTTTCAACCGTGTTTTGAGTTTGATTGATCCTAAAAACCACCAATAAATGATCACACAATAACTTACTTCCACAAATAACATCTGCATGTTTTAGTAGGAACAGAACACGATCCCTCGCCGTTTTTTTGTGTGTTTTTTTTAAGAATTAAACCAGTTTTGTTTTGCTTCTTTAAAATCTGCTAATCATGACGAATAAAGTTTCTCTTGATTCCTCTCATCATGATGCTCTTGTTTTATTGAACAAATTAACAAATATATTTCAGGAGAAGCAGGGTGTGTGATGTCCCACATGGGCTGCCTGAGTAGCTTTTGGAGGGCGTGACTTTTCTCCTGTGCGCCGTCAAACCTTGGCTCAAACAAAGCTGTCCGAGCACACGGGGGCGCGCCGCGCCGGCTACAGGCAGGTTGACACACTTTCCTCCTGCTCTGCTGCCTTACACATGCAGCTGGAGAGGCTGTAGTCCAGACGCTGCACGGCTATCGGGCGCTCCGACGCTGACTGGATAAAGAGCTGAACACTGCTGCAGGAAACCTGAGAGCTCCGGCTAACAGGACGGAATTAGAAAGAGGAAAAGCAGAGAGCGGATGTGTGTTGTTTGACCTGACTGAGAGCTGATCCGGAGTGTGGGCTTTGTAGTCACTGAGGTCAGCTGGAAGTGTGATTGTTCCGTGGACAGCGGGTACTAACACCTAAACGGCAGAGCAGCTCCGGGCACTGAGGCTTTAACCCAGAGAATAAAGCGGGATTAAGTATCTGGTGGCTTGGACTGAAAGTCGGAGACGGACTGACAGCGGCGGCTATAGTTGTTAGATAACATTCAACAAGGTTTCCAAACGAAATGGGGTAAGTGTAATAGTGCCTGCACGAGGAGAACAAACTAGAGCTCTATTTAACTGAAGACTGTAAACCTGCTCCATTCCTCAGACTAAATCTGACTTTTGTTTTTACAGCAAAGGAGTTCCGGTCACCTTCTAAGATGTTTCCTCACCACAGAGAAAGGTAACAAAGTTTTTGAATCTCAGTGACCTGATTCTTCAGCAGATTTAAATCTTGAGGTTTGTTGTCTATGTAGGATGAAAATCCCTGCAATCCATACCTTAGAAATTACCTACCAAGTTTTGGACTTGACAGTACGGAAAACATTCATCCGTCCGCTGCTGCCATCGGAGAGAGAAAGACAGGTGTGTGTGTGTGTGTGTGTGTGTGTGTGCGTTTGTTTGTAATACCTTGTGGGGACGATTTTCCTGACATATGCTACGTTGTGGGGACCAGTCGCTCCTCGTGGGGACCTGAGCCTGGTCCCCACGAGGGGAAACCCTGTTTTTGGGTCAGGGGTCAGAGTTAGGGCTAAGGTATGAATTGAGTTTTGGTTAGGGTTAGGGTTAGGTATGTGATGGTTAGGGTTAGGAAAAAGGTAAAGGTAAGGTTTAGGCTGTAGAAATGAGTAGAAATGAATGGAAGTCAATGGAAAGTCCCCACAAAGATAGCAAAACAAACGTGTGTGTGTGGAGGGGGGGGAGTGCAAGGATACTATGTCAATGAGACTAGGGGACACTGTTAAATCGCTCAAGATTTCCTTATTTTTAGAAGATGGGTGATCACCCGATACTTCCATGTGAAACCAATCCTATCCACTGATCTCTCCCTCCACATAGGTCTGAAAATCAGTCAATGTCTTCTTTTGCTGTGCCATGAGAGCTGACTGACCGACAGACCCGCCCACCAGGTGGGCGTTCGACAGTAGTCATCACACTGTTGCCAAATAATCAAATTTGTCCTATATTTAGCAACTTTTCAGACAAAAAAGATCATATTTGCAAAACTCTGATTCGGCAGGTCAGGCTTTTGGAAGAATGGAGATCAACCAGAAAACTGCAATGAGTGAACCCTGAAGTAAAACAGTTATTCTGATGAATATTTCTCTGTGTTAGATTAATCATATACATTCTGATGATTTTGCTTTCAAACTGAATCTAGCAGTGTTCTATTTACCCCCCTCAAACTCGAAGGTTGATTCTGACTAAATCAGTCATCAAAATGACACTTTTACTGAACATTTTCTTTGGTCTAATCCCATAATCTTGAGATAATTCATAGTCATGGCTGTTCAAAGAATATTTTTTAAATTTTAAATTAAGAAATCAATCACTTTAATTTTCGTGTTTTTCTCCCCACTTGCCCTGATGCAGAATTTCAGGAACACCATATTGAGGAGCCCATTGCCTACATATATCAGGGCAGATTTGCTTTACAGAAACGATACATGGAAATGCTATCCTAATTGCTTGAATGTCTATAATATCAGGGTTTATCTGACATCAAAGTAGACAAGTTGCTTTAACAAAATGTGGTTTTGCAACACGGCTACTTGTTAAAGATTAGTTGTTTTAACAGCTTGTTAAAGACATGGGGTTAACGGTTTGTACAAATGTCAAACCCCTAGATAATTTGCATAGGTGTGTTGGTGTGAAAGTCAGAGTACGTGTGTCAAAGTGGATGAATGAGTGCTAACTTGATACTTGGAATTGCAGATATGTTACAATGGTAAGAAGAGTAGAAACCTTGCAGCACTCAGCCCAACAAGAGCAGCGAGGGGCAGAAAGCTCTGGCTCTCAGATTGGCAGTCAAGAACTGAAGCAGCAGCCCAGGTCCAGAGAAGGCCAGGGAGAGATGCAGGGTACCAAAGCCTCCAACCCAACTCCATCTCTATATCCCTCAGCACAGTCTAGCCAACAACCTGTCCATCCCAGTGGCCAATTGACCACACAAACAACTGGCAGCAGAACTGGCCACCACTGAGAATGAGGTGGCCAACATAAAGCACTTTTGGGTCATAAATATGACCACTCAAAATGGTTTACACGAGAGCCACATTCACCTCACAAACAAATATGCAGATCAGTAGGCAGGTTGGGGTTAAGTGGCAGCCCCAGGAGTACATTGACAAGTGGTAGGAGGATGCTGAAATTAAACCTACAATCTTCCAATTGTAAAACGACTACTCCACCCACAAGATTTTTGGATAAAGCTCTGACTTATGGGATTGTCTATAAATGCCCACTGACAGGCAAAAATAACACAGTTCTGTTGGGAGAAACCCAATCATTTAAAGATCCTGCACTGAAGTAGTGTCCTGGTTTCAGTAATTACACATTTAAGCTCAGCACATCAACTAGATAGCTGTCTAAAAAGAATGAGCAGCATCATCTCTGTCATGTTTTTTTCTTAGCAATTTACTTTGTTAAAACGGATTAGAAATTATTTATCTTTTTTTTAAGCATATATATAGTTATTATGCCAGAGTAACTAAAAACCAAAAAACAAGTCATCTGATTAAGCAAGCCAGAAATTATAAATCATCAGTCATGGTGGAAGGTTGATATAGAAGAACTATATGGATCTGGTTGATTAAGTGACCTCAGATTAACAGCAGCACATAACATTTTTACATTATGTCATTACTTATCAAAAACAGAAACATATGAAAACCACTGCTCATCATGCAGTAGTTTTTACAACTTCAGTGAAAAGTGTACCCACCTCTGTTAAATTACCAGGGTTTAGTGATGCAAAATTAAATCATGATAAATTAATTAAAACATTTGATCGCATATAATGGGACATTAACCCAGTGATTGAATTTAAAGGTGAATACATCTAATAAATCTGTTTTTTAAAGGTGTAATATCCATGTTGCATTACCTTAATTTATTATTTTATTAAATTAAATTTTGATTATATTTCAGCTTTCAGTCTTCTTTGGTAAGAATCTATTACCATCCTGTACCTGGACTTGACAATATGAACCCACTTTACATTTTAAAAGTTCTCCGCTCAGATTCTGGGGATCTTGTTTCCTCAGCCCTCCTTTAGTAGAGCAGGGGAAGATTTGGTTCTCTGGACTCTGGCTGGGTTATTAATAAAAAAGAAATATTTCAGTGAAGGCATTCTTCCATTGGTTTGGTTGCATAGTTTTAAACTTGTGTTATGCTGAAATAAATTTCTATCCGATTGTTGGATATCTCGGAGACAACTGAATATTTTGGGTCAAAAGTGAAAGATTTTAGAAAGATCATTGTCCTGTTGCTGACCAAGTTTGGTCCAAGATTTAAATACCAGAGACAATGTCACACTGGATTCTGAAGACTCTATGGTTAAAAGATGCTTATGTTTGTGCCTGACAAACAACTGCAAATTATTTATTGTCCACCACCCTGCATGATATGTGGCAAGTGTTTGATGTTCTCACAACATGAAGCTATGCATTATGGCCAAAGTTGGTGCCATTTAGCCAGATTTTGGCTAAATGGCACCCTTTTTCTGGACATAAAGAGGGTCCAGAAATCTTAAAAGTTTATTCAGTTAAAATCTTGTTTTCTGCTATTTGAACCGATGGCCAAGTACTGGGGGATAAAAAAAACAAACAAAAAAAAACAAAAAAACTTGCAGTTTCCTCATATTATTTCTCAGACTGCTGAGCATAAAAAATTGGTAATTTGATGATTGCTGATATCTTTCTGTTTTGGAACTGTATACACAACTGAATCCAAATAGTCAGAAAATCTGACATAGACAGACTTTATTGTCATTCAACTGTACATTTAGAATGTACATCTTGACTGAATCAATATGAGTGCGATCAATGTCTTTTTTATATGACCTAGAATTAAAATAGTTGGGGTTTAGGATAGCAGCATGAATAACTGCTGAAGAGGGAATACTGAAAAAGTTTTTCATATTAATGAGGAAACAACCCATCAACACCATAAACATTGTAGCTTTGTACCTAATTTATATATTGAATATTTTTTTCCAAACCATTCTAGGTGCAGCTCAGACTGTACAGAGTGAGAAGCTAAACATTATTCAAGTGAGCTAACAACATTATTTGCTAGCTTCCTTTGTACAGTTGGTGAGTGGTAGAAAAATAATTCTAGGGGAAAGACAGGGTGGGAAAAGGGTCTGATCCAATGCACACACATATATTAAGTTTTTCTCTTAAGCTAAAAAGTGAGGATGTCAGAAGGTTTTTCCAATTGCTTTACTACTCTTACCAACATTGCTTTCTGTGCATTATACTTTTTTTGTTTTGGCTCGCAAAACTTTTCTCTTTTTTCTTCAAAATTTCAGGATCCTTCTTGTCTTCCTTTCTCCAGGGAGCAGCCGATATTCAGCACTCGTGCCCATGTTTTCCAGATTGATCCCACCACCAAGAGGAACTGGATACCTGCTAGCAAGCATGCTGTGACAGTGTCCTTCTTCTATGATGCCAATCGCAATGCCTATCGTATTATTAGTGTGGGTGGAACCAAAGTGAGTATTAAAGACACTATAATTAAAAGAAAACTGTCAAATGGTAATATCCTTATAAAGTGACTTTTTTGCTGGATCTTGGAAGTTGTCTGGTGACATGGGTGGTCTGTCAGCATATGAGCTTCTAGAGCTCCTTTCCTTCAGGGATTTGGATTATGAGGAAGAGGTCACATCAGGCACTGGGGGGAGGGTCTTTTTAGCACCTACTATGACCCATATTTCTACCTCTCAGAGGGCAGTGTGGGATGATGATCTGTAGCCAACACTCTTCTCTGGCGCCACAGTAATCTTCAGTGCTGCTCTGGCTGTCCAGGAGGTTATGCCAAACATGTCACAGCTGAAATGTGGAGTTTACATAATCATTTCTTAGGGTTGGTAAAACGGAGTAAAGCTCTGGGACTTTTAATCTGTTTCACGGTTGTGATCTTAAAGATGATGTGGAAACCTTCAGGAGTAGAGTATGACTATTTCCACATTAATAAACAAAAACTGTATGTAGGTATAGAAAATTTCTGCTGGGCATTTATCATTCTTTACATGGACATAAATCTGTCTGTCTTGCTCTGAATGTAATATTTCATGGTTATGGGCATTTAAAGAGGAAACTAACTTCCAATGGAAAGTGGAGTTTTCTCGTATACATTAGTGTATGCGTTTCTCAGAATTGAAGAATACAGCTAATATGAAGTTTGTTAGGGCTGTTTTACTGTAGAATTTAAAGGGCTGCTGATCATAATCTATTTTTTTATTTTCAGTGGAGAGTCAGTATAGTCTGATTATATGTTTGGATTGTCCTGTGTACCTCAAGTTTTTCTGGAAATCATTTTCCCTGGTAAATTATTATTATTATTATTATTATTATTATTTATTTTACATTTTAAGCAGGTGTAGATGCTGTTTCCTCCAAAAGGATTGCTATAGGTAATACATTGATTTTAATGAATCTGTCAAATATGGATCATATTTGTATGTTAAAACTTATTAATGCCAGGCAGTTATGTCATTTAATATGATGTTGCTAAACATACATTGAGATGACTCTGCATTCCTCTTGTTCAGGTAAGTGTTTCTGGGGACAGTCCCATTGTCTAAGAAGTAAAGATGTAGAATATGTTTATGTTTATGCATTTGGCAGATGCTTTCACTCAAAGCAACTTACAAATGAGGATATGACAACAAAGTTTATATCAAACCTAACAATAAGCTACCTAATAAAAAGACCGACAGCCAGGTTCTTTCAGGGATGAAAGTGTACCAACAGAGCACAGGTAGAAAGGGAAGTGCAGGAATTGTGTGGTAGAGGGGTTGGTACAAAAGTAGTAAATGCTCTCTGAAGAGCTAGGTTTTCATAAGGTGCTTAAAGTTAAACAGGAAAGTTTCTGTTCTAGTAGCATTTGCTAGGTCATTTCACCACTTTGGAATAATGCATGAAAAACGTCTGGATTATCTTAAACATTGTGTAGGCACAGCAAGCTGATAATTACTTTGATATAAGCCCTTGATAGAAGCTAAGTCATGATATAAGCCCTTGCAAGAGCATTTAAACATATAGGAGTCACTTCTTTAAACATAATGTATGCTAACATCAATTACTTGAATTTGATGCAGTGTAGACAAGGGAGCTCAGTGAACAAATGGTTTAAGAAGGTATGTGGTGCCATTCTAGAACCATCTGCTGAGTTTTGACAACACATTCTAGGAGACCAGTTTGGAGGGCATTGCAGTAGTCCAGGGAGATCACCATGCACTGCACCAGGAGCTGGGTGGCGTGTTTGTGAAGCCTATGTCTAACAATGCAAAGCAGCATGATTGAGTGACGTAGTCAATAGGATCTTTGAAGGTCAGTTGGTTGCTACTAATGGTACCAAAGTTTATAGCCACCTTAGATGGAGCAGAGAGATTGGGATTCATTTTAAACGTAGATATTGATGTATAATTCAATCAAATGTATTGATAAAGCACCAAATGACGATGGATATCATCTCAAAGTAATTGGCAAAATAAGTCAATTTAATTTCAATCATACAGACATAGCCACCACATTTCCATTTGATCCTAGTTACCAAATAATGCCGTTAAATGCAGGTTACTATTCAGTTAAGTGCAAAAAGTTTGATCCCTTTCCTTGTACGGTGAAATGTGTGTTGCAGTGTGAGAGACCAATGAAGACTTCCCAGGAATTTTGCCCTTGTGTTAAAATGAAGTATGAATTGTCCGGTGTGAAGAGATGAAGAAGATTGTTCTTGTAGCCCTGGTAGTTGTGAAAAAAATTACCCCTTTCATTGACGATTCTGAAAAGGAATTAATTTTAAATATTTAGCCAAACTAGTCTTATTTGTAGAATATCTTCTCAGATAGCAGTTCTAATTATTTAAATTAGCTAATATTAGCTAATAATGATAGTCACTCTGTTGCCAAAAAGGGGAGACAATTCAAGTCAGAGAGTGGTCCTTCAGTGTTTCTTAGAACCAACTACATTCAGTTTTTAAATGCAGGTATAAAGATAAGTTTTCCAGGCCACCCCTGAAGTTCCTTAGGGAAACACCCTTAAAACATTTTGAGTGTTTTCACACTAATATTTAAGTGATTTCCAGACATGACTGGCTGCTGAGGATGGATATTAGTGCCACGTGTGAATCGGATTGAGGCAGAGTGCAGTGGAGTCAGGTTTCAATAATAATAAAAAAAGTTTTAATTTCCTGTGTGTGTATATAACCAGCAATATAAAATTCACCTTACTTTCTTGCCATTTACATAGGTTTTAATAAAGACCAAAGTGTACAGGAAATCAGATTTAACATGTTAAGGTTAAAGACTTAAAGCAATCAGCTGTCCACAGCCATCTGTTTTTCCATAAAGTGTTATTGCTGCAAATCGTTGACTCAAAGAGTCTGGGTTTCCCGAAACCAAAAACATTTTACCAAACTTAATAGGAAACTGAATCTGACTGTATTGATTGATAACCAGAAACAATTTTGTAAAATGCCTTGCAAAGACTTTTGTTTTTAATTGGTATAAATTGATAAACTGAATTGAAATTGAACTGAATTATTGACTGTACCATTTTTGTTTTTGCATCTGAATCTCAGGTTCTTAACCTGACTTATCACCTTTGCATACCCAGGCAATTATCAACTGCACTGTTACACCAAGCATGACATTTACTAAGACATCTCAGAAGTTTGGCCAGTGGGCTGACAGCAGAGCCAATACTGTCTATGGACTGGGTTTTGCCACAGAGCAGCAGTTGCATCAGGTATATTAAACAAAAATCAAACCAAGTATAACTGTCCTCTCATTTTCCGTGATTTGTCATCAATCATAGTTTTGAATTAATTAACTAAATTGTTTGAATTTTTTTTTTTTTTTTTAGTTTTCAGAGAAGTTCAAGGATGTTAAAGATGCTGCTCGATTGGCCCGAGAAAAATCTCAGGACAAAGAACTAGCCAACACAGCTCTCACAATTGCAGCCCCTCAGGTGAGTGTTGCCCTTTTCATTCAAAACTTGCAAAAATAATAAAAAGAACAGTCCTGAAAAATATCTTTATCTTATGCTAGAGCACAAGCTTACTGTAATTGTACCAAAGGAAGGCTGGAGAGAGTGGAAAGAAAATCTAAAGAAATATGAGCTGGGTCACTTGCCTCAAAGGAAAGTGAGAGTGAGGAAATCTAGGACAATGATAAAATTATCATCTGCTACTCAGCAGGACACTACATTTGCATTTTGTACTTTCAGCTGCCTAGAAGCCTCTTAGAGTAAATCATCAATAAAAATGTTGGCTACATCTGGCTTTTGATCAATAAAAACTGATTAACCACAGTGTATTTCCGTTTGGCTATAGAAAAACTGTCAAATTCTGTTTAACTTCTGTGACTAAATTTAATGCACACAAAAAACAGCCAAATATAATCCCCTAACCCATGAATTGCCAGCCAGAAGGAGTGCTCCAGTTAAGGTGAAATTTAGTAGAAGTGATGGTGTTGCTAGCAGTTTCAGGGTCCTCTGATAACCAGAACAGTAAGTGAAGGTCACCAACAAGTATTGTAGACTTGTTAAACAGCAAGATCAGGTAGACTTATGGTGGGAAATACTGAGTATGTGGGATAGTAAGAAATCACAGTGAGTTCTCACCTACTCAGATTTTTCTGTGGAGTGCTACTGGAAATTATTCACAAAAAATCCACCCATTCACTCATGTTTAATTCTACAGTATTTGAGAATCTGAAATACCTTAGTACAACTCTACTTGACACACTATCCATCCATCCATTTTCGGTACTCCCTTGTCCCTAGTGTGGTCTGGAGAGTTGCTAGTGCCTATCTCCAGTGAACGTTTTGGGCAAGAGGAGGGGTCAGCCTGGACAGGTCGCCAGTCTGTCATAGGGCAACACACTGGCGACAGACTGGCACACACACACGCACACCTAAGGAGAATATAGAGAGACCAATGAACCTAACAAGTCATGTGAAAGCAGTTTTAAATTCTTGGGGGTACTATGACAAAAATGTGTGTGTGTGTGTGTGTGTATATATATATATATATAAGAGAGAGAGAGAGATGCCG